>NC_044994.1:45983902-45999739 GCF_008728515.1 Papio anubis
CGAACTATCCTAAATATATATGCACCCAATACAGGAGCACCCAGATTCATAAAGCAAGTCCTTAGAGACCTACAAAGAGACTTAGACTCCCACACAATAATAATGGAAGACTTCAACACCCCACTGTCAACATTAGACAGATCAATGAGACAGAAAGTTAACAAGAATATCCAGGAATTGAACTCAGCTCTGCACCAAGTGAGCTTAATAGGAATTGAGCAATGAGATCACTTGGACACAGGAAGGGGAACATCACACACCAGGGCCTGTTGTGGGGTGGGGGGAGGGGGGAGGGAGAGCATTCGGAGACATACCTAATGTAAATGACGAGTTAATGGGTGCAGCATATCAGCATGGCACATGTATACATATGTAACAAACCAGCATGTTGCACATATGTACCCTAGAACTTAAAGTATATTAATGATAATAATAAAAAGAAATCCTATAAGCCAGAAGAGATCAGTGGCCTATATTCAGCATTCTTAAAGAAAAGAAACCTCCAACCCAAAATTTTATATCCTGTCAAATTAAGCTTCATAAGTGAAGGAGAAATATAATCCTTTTTAGACAAGCAATGATAAGGGAAAGTGTCACCACCAGACCTGCCTCACAAGAAGTCATCAAGGGAGTGCTAAACACGTAAATGAATGTTACCTCCCATGACAAAAATACACTTAAATATATAGCCCACTAAAATATAAAGCAACTACACAATTATGTCCATATAACTATCAGCTAACAACATGATGACAGGATCAAATCCACACATATTAATATTAACCTTGAATATAAATGTGCTAAATGCCCCATGTAAAAGGCACAGAGTGGCAAGCTGGATAAAGAAGCAAGACTGAACTGTATGCTGTCTTCAATAGATTCATTTCACATGCAATGACACCCATAGGCTCAAAGTAAAAAGATAGGGAAAAATTTACCAAGCAAATGGAAAACAAAGAGGAGCAGAGTGTACCATTCTTATTTCAGACAAAACAGACTTTAAGCCAACAATCAAAAAGGACAAAGTAGGGTATTACATAATGATAAAGGGTTCAATTCAACAAGAAGACTTAATTATCCTAAATACACATGTACTCAACACTGGAGCACCCAAATTCATAAAATAAATTCTTAACAACTTATGAAGAGACTTAATTAACCACACAATAATAGTAGGAGATGTCAACACCCCACTAACAGTATTAGGCCATTGAGGAAGAAAACTAATAAAAGATATTCGGAATCTAAGCTCAAGACTTGACCAAATGGACCTAACAGACATCTATAGAACTATCCACCCCAAAACAACAGAATATGCATTCTTCTCATCTGCACGAGGCACGCACTCTAAAACTGACCATATATTCAGTCATAAAGAAATTCTCAAAAATTAAATAAAAAGATACTATATCAACCACACTTTTGGACCACAGTACAACAAAAATAAAAATCATCACTAAGATGATCTCTCAAAAGAATACAATTATATAGAAATTTTAAAACCTGCTCCTGAATGACTTTGGAGTAAACAATAAAATAAAGGCACAAATCAAGAGATTATTTGAAACTAATGAACACAAAGATACAACATATCAGACTCTCTGGAACACAGGTAAAGCCTGTTAAAAGAAAAGATTGTAGCACAAAACACCCACATCAAAAAGCTAGAAAGACCTCAAATTAACAAGCTAACATTATACCTAAGTATAGAAACAAGCACAAAATAATGACAAAACTAGCAGAAGAAATAACCAAAATGAGAGCTGAACTGAATGAAATTAAGATGTAAAAAAATCATACTAAAAATCAATGAAAATAAAAGTCGGTTCTTTGAAAGAATAAACAAGATTGACAGACCACTAGCTGGACTAATATAGAAAAAATAAGAGAAAATCCAAATAAACACAATCAGAAATGACAAAGATGACATTACCACCAATCTCACAGCAATAAAAAAAAAAAAAAAAAAAAAAAACAACCCTTAGAGTCTACTATGAATGCTTCTATGCACACAAAATAGAATACCTAGAATAAATGGATACTTTCCTGGAAACATACAATCTCCCAAGATGAAATCAGGAAGAAATTGAAACCCTGAACAGATGAACAATGAATTGCAAAATTGAATCAGTAATAGAAACCCTACCAACAAGACAAGGTCCTAGACCAGATAGATTCACAGTTGAATTCTACCAGATATATAAAGAAGAGCTAGTACTAATCCTACTGTAATTATTCCAAAAAATTGAGTAGAAGGGATCCCTCTGTAACTTACTCTCTGAGGTCAGCATCATTCTGATACCAAAATCTGGCAGAGTCACACTGAAAAAAGACAACTTCAGGTCGATATCCCTGATTAACATATTTGTAAAAGTCCTCCACAAAATGCTAGCAAACCTTATCCAGTAACACATCAAAAAGTTAGTTCACTACAAGCAAGTAGGCTTTATTCTTGGGATCAAAGTCTGGTTCAACATACACAAATCAATAAATGTGATGCAATGCATAAACAGAGTTTTCTAAAAAGCTACATGATCATCTCAATAGATGCAGAAAACGCTTTCAATGAAATTCAACATCGCCTCATGATAAAAACTCTCAACAAACCAGGCTTTAAAGGGGCATACCTCAAAATAGTAAGAGCCATCTATGACAAGCTCATAATCAAAATCATACTGAATGGCGAAAAGTTGGAAGCATTCTATTTGAAAACCAAAACAAGACATCTTCATCACCATTCCTATTCAACATAGTACTGGGAGTCCTGGCCAGGGCAATCAAACAAGAGAAAGAAATAAAAGGCATCCGGATAGTAAAAAAAGGAAGTCAAAATATCTCTCTTCACAGACGATATGATTCTATATGTAGAAAGCTCAATAATCTCTGCCAAAAGTCTCCTAGATCTGCTAAACAACTTTAACAAAGTTTCAGCATTAAAAATATCAATGTTCAAAAGCAGTAGCATTTCTATATACCTGATGTGGTTTAGATTTGTGCCCCACCCAAATCTCATGTTGAATTAGAAGAGGGGCCTGTTGGGAAGTGATTGGATTATGAGGGCAGTTTTCCTCGTTACTGTCCTTGTGGCAATGAATGAGTTCTCATGAGATTTGATCATTTAAAATTATATGGCACTCACCCTCACACTTTGCTCCATCATGGTAAGACTTCCTTGCTTCCCCTTCCTTGATGATTGTAAGTTTCCTGAGGCCTCCTGGCCATGCTCCCTGTTAATCCTGTGGAACTGTGAGTGAACTAAACTTCTTTTCTTCATAAGTTACCCAGTCTCAGGTAGTTCTTTATAGTAGTGTAAAAATGGACTAATGTAGGAATTTGATATCAGGAGTGGGGTACTGCTATAAAGATACCTGAAAATGTGGAAGCAACTTTGGAGCTGGGTAACAAGCAGTGGTTGAAACAGTTTGGAGAGCTCACAAAAAGACAGGAAGATGTGCGAAAGTTTGGAACTTCCTAAATACTTGTTGAATGGTTTTGACCAAAATGCTGACAGTGATATGGACAATGAAGTTTAGGCTGAGGTAACCTCAGGTGGAGAGGAGATATTTATTGGGAATTTGAGCAAAGTCCATTCTTTGTGTGCTTTAGCAAAGAGATTTGGTGGCATTGGGCCCCTGCTCTAGGGATCTGTGGTACTTTCAACTTGAGAGAGATGATTTAGGGTACCTAGCAGAAGAAATATCTAAGCAGCAAAGCATCCAACATGACTGCTTCTATCAGCCCACAGTCATATGCATTCAAACAGAGATGGTATGGAAATGGAACTTATTTTTAAAAGGGAAGCAGAAAATAAAAGTTTGGAAAATTTCCAGCCTGATCATGTGGTAGAAAAGAAAACATCATTTTCTAGGGAGAAACTCAAGGCAAGCCAGTTGCAAGAATCTGCATATATCAAGAGGAACCAAATGTTAATAGCCAGGAAACGAGGAAAATAACTCCAAGATATGTTTGAGAAATTTGAGGCAGCCCCTCCCATCGCAGGCCAGGAGGCCTCTGAGGAAAACAGGTTTTGTTGGCCAGGGCCATGGCCCCACTGCTCTGTGCAGCCTCAGGATATGGTGCCCTGCATCCTAGCTACCCCAGCTTCAGCCATGACTAAAAGGGGTCAAGGTAAAGCTTGGGTCATTACTTAAGAGGGTACAAGCATCAAATTTTGGCAACCTCCACCTAGATTTCAGAGCATGTATGGAAAGACCTGGATGTACAGGCAGAAGTCTGCTGCAGGGGTGGAGCCACCATGGGGAACCCCCTACTAGGGCAGTGCAGAGGGGACATGTGAGATTGGAGCTCTCACACACAGTCCTCACTGGGTCACTGCCTAGGAGAGTTGTGAGAAGAGGGCCACCATGCTCTAAACCCCAGAAAGGTAAATCCACCAACAACTTACACTGTGTGCCTGAAAAAGCTGCAGGTACTTAACTCCAGTCTATGAATGCAACCATGGGGACTGTAACCTGCACAGTCACAGGAGTGGAACTGCCCAAGGCCTTGGGAACCCGTCCCTTGAATCAGTGTGGCCTGAATGTGAGACATGGAGTCAAAGGAGATCATCTTGGAGCTTTAAGATTTAATGACTGCCCTACTGGTTTTTAGACTTGCATAGGGCCTGTAGCCCCTTTGTTTGTTTTGGCCAATTTCTCCCATTTGGAATGGGAGCATTTACCCAATGCCTATATCCCCATTGTATCTTGAATATAACTAACTTGTTTTTTATTGCAGATCCATAGGCAGAAAGGAGAGGCCTTGTCTCATTTGAGACTTTAGACTGTGGACTTATGAGTTAATGCTAAAATTAGTTAAGACTGATGGATTGTTGAGAAGCAATAATTATATTTTGCAATGTTAAAAGGACATGAGATTTGGAAAGGGCCAAGTGTGGAATGATGTGGTTTGGATCTGGGTATCTGCCCAAATCTCATGTCAAAT
The DNA here is from genome assembly GCF_008728515.1 of Papio anubis. Lineage (NCBI taxonomy): Eukaryota > Metazoa > Chordata > Mammalia > Primates > Cercopithecidae > Papio > Papio anubis. The sequence continues at coordinate 45,988,847 of NC_044994.1, forward strand.
TGGAGGAGGAGCCTGGTGGGAGGTGATTGGATCATGGGAGTGGATTTCCCTCTTGCTATTCTCATGATCATGAGTAAACTCCCACAAGATCTGATCATTTAAAAGTATGTGGCACCTCCCCCGTCCCACCCTCTCTCTCCTGCTCAGCCATGGTAAAACATATTTGCTTCCTCTTTGCCTTCTGCCATGATTGCAAGTCTCCCGAGGCATCCTAGCCATGCTACCTGTTAAACCTGCAGAACTATAAGCCAATTAAACCTCTTTTCTTCATAAATTATACAAACTCTGGTAGTACTTTATAGCATTGTGAAAACAAGCTAATACAACACCAATAACGTCCAAGCTGAGAGCTAAATCAAGAACACAATTCCATTCACATTAGCCATAAAGAGAATAGAATACATAGGAATACAGCTAATCAGGGAGGTAAGAGATCTCTACGGTGAGAATTACAATAAACTGCTGAAAGAAATCAGAGATGACATAGATAGAAAAACATTACATGCCCATAGATAGGAGGAATCAATATTGTTAAAATGGTTATACTGCTCAGAGTAATTTATAGATTCAATACTATTCCTATCACACAACCAACAACATTCTTCACAGAACTAGAAAAAAAAAAAACTATTTGAAAATTCACATGGAACCAAAAAAATAGCCCAAATAGCGAAAGCAATCCTAGGTAAAAAGAACAAAGCTGGAGGCATCATGTTACCTGACTTCAAACTATACTGCAAGGCTATAGTAACCAAAACAGTGTGGTATTGGTATGAAAACAGACACACAGACCAACAAAACAGGTTAGAGAACTCAGAAATAAAGCTTCACACTTAAAACCATCTGCTTTGACAAAGTTGACAAAAACAAGCAATGGAGAAAGGACTCCCTATTCAATAAATGGTACTAAGATAACTAGTTAGCCATATGCAGAAAATTGAAACCAGACCTTGTCCTTTCTCCATGTACAAGAATCAACTCAAGATGAATTAAAGACTTTCATGTGAAACATAAAACTCTAAAAACCCTAGAAGACAACCTAATAAAAAGAGTTCAAGTGTGGGAGCCTCCATCTAGATCTGGAGGCCCTGAAAAAGATTACATATGAAGGCTCCAAAAGCAATGGTAACAAAAACAAAAACTGACAAGTTGGATCTAATTAAACAAAAGACCTTCTGCACAGCCAAATAAACTATCAACAGAGTATACAACCCACAGATTGGAAGAAAATATTTACAACCTATACATCTGACAAAATCTATATGCAAATTAATGAGCAAGAAGAAACAACCTAATAAGCAAATAGAAAAATGATATAAATAAACAGACACTTCTCAAAAGACATATATGTGGCCAAAAATCATATGAAAAATGCTTAACATCACTAATCATTAGACAAATGCAAATCAAAACTACAATGAGCTACCATCTCATGCCAATCAGAATGGTTATTATCAAAACATCTAAAAATAACAAATGTTAGTACGGCTGTGGAAAAAAGGGACCACTTATACAGTGCTGATGGGAATGTCAATTAGTTCAGCCACTTTGGAAAGCGGTCTGGAGATGTCTTAAAGAACTTAAAACAGAGCTACCATTCAACCCAGCAATCCCATTACTAGGTATGTAACCAAAGGAATATAAAGCATTTACTGTAAAGAAACATGCACACATATCTTCATCACAGCACTATTCACAATAGAGAAGACATGGATTCAACCTAGATGCCCGTTGGTGGTGAACTACATAAGGAAAATGTGGTACATATACACCATGGAATACTATGCAGCCATAAAAAAGAATGAAATCATGTCATGTGTAACAACAAGGATGTAGCTGGAGGCCATTATCCTAAGCAAGTTAACACAGTAAGAGATAAGCAAATACTGCAAGTTCTTACTTATAACTGGAAGCTAAAGGTTGAGCACACATGGACACTAAGAAGGAAAAATAAACACTGGAGCCTACTTGAGGATGGAGGTTGGGAGGAGGGTAAGTATAGAAAAACTACCTATCAGGTACTGTGCTCATTACTTGAGTAATGAAATAATGTGTACATCAAACCCCTGCAACGCACAATTTACCCATGTAACAAACCTGCAAATGTACCCCTAAACCTAAAGAAAAGAAAAAAGGATAAATAATAAGAAACACCAAACAAAGAAAAATCATACAAAACCACAAGCCTTCTCACTGCTCATAAAGTAGCAGCAAAACATGGTGGCCTTCCTAACGCTAAAAACATCCCAAATGTTTTTTGTTTTTTGTTTTTAATCTCAGAATGCTCTCCTAAGAGCCATAACCCATTTTTCTTCCTTGTTGCTGGAAATTTCTACCTGAATATTCAGAAACAATAATTCAGTCTCCTAAACTCTTCAAGTTCCCCTTAAAAGTGTATTTTTTCATGCACCATGATCTTGATGCACAGAACCTCTGTCCATCTTGTTCGCCATTTTGGAGGGCTAATTAGCACATTTTAGGGGTGCCTCTCCTTTGGTCTCCAACCTGAATAAGTTAACAAGATTATCCAAACTAATTTCTAAATACTTCTCTAATCTCTAATCTTTTTCTCTTCTTCCTACACTTAATTAGTTGCATTTATCATCTTGCATTATATTAAAACAAGCAATCGGTGGTGCAAAAGTAATTGCTATGTAATATTTGTTTACAAGTTTCTTTTTTACACTTATTACACTGACATCCCATGAAACTTCTTAAGTTTTTGTCCTGAGCATGTTGTATAATACTTGGCACTCAGCGGGTACACAATGAACTGAGTCACACTCCTAATAATTAAATAGTGGGCAAATAAATGTTTACTACTTCCCTGTGAATTGATACTTCCTACAATGAGTTGTAAACTTTTTAAATCTTCAAGGATAAAGCTTAACATCCTAGAACAATGAGTTAAGCACATTTACTCTAACGTATGATTTTCTACATTTGTGAAATCTGCCCCCACCAACTGCTGTTAAATTCTGTCTCCAAACACTTTTCCCCATGCTATGATTATATGATTTCCCATTCTTTTGAAAGGCAGCCAGTTTAAGAGCTATTGGACACCATCCCATATAAAAGAGTAGATTTATACAACCCAAATCTTAGAAACGTGCGTTCTCTGCTTGCCAGGAAAACAAGTTGTGTGTGAAGTTCTGTTGAGGCTTCTTCTTTCCACAGAATAGCACCTAAAGGAGGTGATAGAATGCTGGAACATGTGGCATTATGCTTGCAATGTTTCTCTGCCTAATTGGCCTGAATTTATGAGTACATAATAACCCTCTCTATGCATTTTTGAACACAGGCACCATTATAAAATAAGCCTGAGTAATATCCAGGCTGCTTTGTTTTATGGGGATCTTTATAGTATGAGCATGTTGTGCAACAAATGCATGGGGTATGCACAGATGTTTACATTCATTTATACTTCTCTGGGCAGCAGCAGAAATATGAATGCAGTTTGGACAGCATCATTAAGAATTACACTTGGACTCACTTTATTACATTAAAAGGAAATGTGTTTCTTCCTACTTCTAATTCACTTTAGAAGTCAAAAATTAAGTTGGCCAATAGGTGATTACATCTCCCTTTCCAAGCTCTTTTCTCAAATCATTATTTTATTTCTTTTCCCATTCCAATCTCTTGGTTTCTCTGCTGTTTTGTGTTTCAAATAACTAATCAGCTTCAAGAGCAGAACATTACTGCTGCTCAGGGCCTACTAGTTTTTTTCTTACTGTCTGGTTTCTTGAATTAATGCTATAATATTTTGGATGCCATTACACTATGCCAGAACAATCTTTCCTCTGCTATGAGCACCAGTGGAGAACAGTTTGTAAGTAATATTACACTTCCCTTATTCAATAAGTGGGTAATTGGTTCCAATGAGCAAACGTGCATGACTTTCTTCTTATGCAAATAAATGAAATAAGATACTCACCTGGATTTTCAGAACTCTACTATGAGGTATGTTTTGGATTTTAGAAGATATTAAGAAAGACAAAGAGGTAAAAACTCTGGAAAGCAATGCAAGATTCCTTGATGACATCTCAGTTGCTGCTAGTAAAGAGTTTGGTCACTCTACTTTATTATCTGCCAGGTTTCTCAAAATAGTTTTTAACCCACAAACATGCTATATAAGACAGAATCAACCAGGCCTACCTGAAATGACCATTCGTAACTAGGTTCATTCCAGGCAAGAGGGGCTCCCAGAGGACATTTTCTGCTCAGGCAGCCCATATATACCAACACTTTAAAATCTATAACACTTCTGGGGACTTGGGGTAACCACAAAATAAGATTAATTTTGTATTTTCTCTTATAAAATCCTATCCCAACCACCCATTGTTTGAGTAACATATTTAGCCAAAACTGCCAAATCCAGCTGTCTATTCAGTCACACAATCTGCTTTTTGAAATTTCTCTAAACCAGAGTATCTCCACCTCACCACTACTGACATTTGGGACTGCGTAATTCTTTGTTGTAGGGAGTTGTCCTGTGTACTGTACACTGATAGCAGCATCACTGGCTTCTATTCGCTGGATGCCAAAGGCACCCTCACCACAGTTGTGACAACTGAAATTGTTTCTGGACATTGCCAAATGTCCCCTGAGAGGCAAAAATCATCCCTGGTTGAGAAACACTTTTTTAAATAAATACAACTCAGGTTTAGTGAAAAACAAACAAAATTTTCTAGTTTTGCTCAATCCCCAATAAGCCAGTGTGACTTAATGGTGACACACATTGGGGTAAATGCATGGTTTTGGAATCAGCCCACTCAGGGTTCAGTTTCCTCATCTGTAAATAAGCAGATCATAAAATGCTACTTTTGAAGGTAGCTGAAACATAACATATACAAAATACTAGCAAAGTGTCTGGAGCATATTAGCTATTTTAAAAAGACTGGTTTCTTTTATTATCAGCAAATGGAATCTATTAAACTTTACTTTCAGCCTCAAGATCATTGTTAGGGTCCATTTTAAAGTCCATCTTCACTGATAAATGAAGATGATATAGAATTTTCGACTAAATTTATACTAATCCCAGAACATTCTTTGGACTTAGTTTTCCACATAAGTTTATCTATCTCAGGCCCGAGAGAAAGCTGGCAACTGCCTCCTATGGTGGAACAAGTTCTAGGGCTGGTAGACTCACTGATAATAGTTTCAGCCTGGCTATGAGAAGTACAGTCTCCAAGCAGAAGAGCAATCCCCCACCGTGGTCAGGCAAGTTCCAGCAACCAGTGTTCCCAGGAACAGCAAAGGATCACAGCAACTGGACTTAGAAGTTAGGGAAGGTTTCTTTTCCTTCAGTATGGGGATTCTTATGAGTCTAGGAAGAAAAATGGTTAGCTCTCAGGAGAGTTTCTATCCATGGGTAACAGTCTGGGATGAAGGATCAGCTTAATGGAATTATCAGAGTCAGATATGGAATTGAGTAAGAGCCTTTTAAAGCCAGAAGAAGAGCTTAAAAGCAGGGACTGAGGAAGAAGCCAAAGCTTATAAACAGGAGTATCTTAGCAACCTCCAAAATAGCAGTAATATTGGCTTTCTCTTCATAGGTTCAGGATCAAAGAGTTCTTCCCTTTAAGTATTCAGCCTGCAATCAAGAACATGGGAAAGCATCCGTTGCAATCTGGTGTCCACAATGAAGACAAGTTTAGAATAAGGCAGCCATCTCATAGTATGAGGAGGGCAGAGCTGGGTAATTGATGTTGGAGTGACAATTGAATAGCAAGCAGTTTTTATTTACATGATTAATGCATTGAACAAGTTAGGTCCTTTATTCCTTTTACTTTCTCAAACCCATTCTGCAGATTTTGTTCTTTCTTTCCTTGAATGAAAACCAGGACAAGTTCTGCAACATATATGCATACACTCAGATGACTAAATGTTGTCTGTCATGTTGACCCTAAAACAGTCCAAGTTGAATCATAAAAATTCCTTCCTGGCCGGGTGCAGTGGCTCACACCTGTAACCCCAGCACTTTGGAAGGCCAAGGCGGGGGGATCACAAAGTCAGGAGTTCAAGACCAGCCTGGCCAACATGGTGAAACCTTGTCTCTACTAAAAATACAAAAATTAGCTGGGCATGGTGGCGCACTACTGTAGTACCAGCTACTTGGGAGGCTGAAGCAGGAGAATCGCTTGAACCAAGGAGGCGGAGGTTGCATTGAGCCGAGATCATGCCACTGCACTCTCCAGCTTGGGCAACAGAGCGAGACTTCATCCAAAACAATAAAAAAATTCCTTCCAGTGCAATACCAAAGTTTCAAACTTTGGTAGGTTTATATGAAGACTATTGCCAGAAGAAAGAAGTAGGATGGTGTTTGGAAATCTTTTGAACTGAAGTATCTGAAAGTTACACTACAGCAGAGATGTGGAGAAGAGGGTAAAAAAATAAGAGTATAGATAATATCTTTCAGATTAGAATCCTCCTGGAGTTGTGTTTGTCTCGCTATGGATTTAAAGCTGCCTCTCCCATGGGTATCTTTGCGTATTTTTGCAGAGCCTTCATTGCTATGGACCTCTCCCCTGTCATTCCCTGCCACAGTGGTACACTTTCTGGCTGCATCTGCTAACCATTTTAGGCTCCTCATTCTCTGTAGTCTTCCTCTTCACAGACTCTTTCTTGGTGGCTCCATTCCCCTCCAAAAAGCCATCTTGGAAGAGTCCCTGCAAGGTGACTATAGACCCCAGCAGACTTTCTCTCTCCCTGATCACCACTAGCCTTGAGAGACACATGTGTGTAACCCATAATTTGTGGGAATGCAGCACAGTCCCAGACACAAATGCTGCACTGTGGCCATAGTTCACATTGCCTGTTAGAGCTCTCAGGCAAGAGTGAGATCACTGTCTACTATCTTGCCAATGCAGAGGCCACACAAAAGCTCTCCAAGTGTTATCCTCAAAGCCCCTCTAATTAGCCTTGATGTGAGGAAAAAGCACAGAGAACTAAAATTCTCCAATCTTCAACCACACTCAGGCTTTGCAATGTTAATTTTATGTTAATTGATTGAGGGGACAAGTGACTAGTCCCACATTAGGGTGCTCTAGTGTCTCGTTTTAGAATATGTGGAGCAATCAGATCTGACTCTCAGCCAACACTGAGAGGAAATGTTCCCACATCAGTGCACTTACAGCTCCTGGGGGCCAGCTCTCTCCAACATGTTGGCGGAGTGCAACACCTTCTTTCCCTTTCAGAAATGGCAGAAACTTAAGCCATATAATATCATAATACACACAGTGTCACTAACAGAAAGAAGGAGTGCCTGTAAAATAAAGAGGGCTGGGTGATTTATAGGCAATTCAGATGACTCAATACATTAAATTGGGCTGCTGGTTAAAATTATTTGGGAATCCCAGAGAGTTCTCTTCTGTTTTCTACCTCTAGAGTCTATAAACGTACTTCCCTAGCCCTTTTTTCCAATTACAATTTTATCACTCTGTTCTTATTCAAATAATCATACGCCACATAGCTGCAACAGCCATTCTCAAATGAAGAACGATTTATCTTTGAGGGTGACACACTCTGAGCTTGTGGCTGATGATTGGTAGCACAGCACAGATGGACAGGAAATTGTGTGTCTTCCACGGAACGCTGCTCACATATTTTACTACCAAATACAAAACACAGAGGGTATGTTTGGGGCAAAGAAACCTGGGCCTCTTGGAAATCCACATCCCTTCAAGTCCCTCAAAATATGACCAAGTTAGCCAATAAATCTCCTCCATCTTCCAGCTCTGTCCCTCCAGTAGGGAACATCAGAGAGCTCCTTGTTTTATGGTTTTCAACTCATAATAAATTTGAAATCTATCAAAGAGAAATATTCCTCACTACCATTTTTCCCATCTCGAGCAGAAGAAAATTCTGAAATAGTAGCCTGAAGATGATCTCAGTTGTCAGCAGTAGCTGTTTAGGAGTTTCCTCTGACATTTACATAAGTCCATATTCAGCAGAACAACTCTTCTTTAACACAAACCAGCCTGTGGCAGAGATCCCTGATGCTGACTATGCAGTGGGTGCCAAATAAATGTCATTTATTATCATTGTCATTTATTTCCTTATCAAAAGCAGCCTAGGGCATGAAAATGGCATGTTTTTCTTTCAAATGATTATTTTTATTGAAGATTATTTTGCTGATGTACTTCTCCTAACATTCTGACTTGCCTTAAGTAATGCATAATATCCATAACTACCTATTCTGTGGAGGTGGGCAGGGAGAAGAGGGGTATTTTTCTGTAAAAAGAAAAGTGGCATTTCATTGAATGCTGAAGTTTGAGAAGAAAAGCAGTGTTCACTTGGACAACATATTCACTGAAACAGCTATAATTTTTACAACAACCAAATATTTAATAAGCCCATATATAGACATATATATACACATATATAAAAATGCACATTTCTAAATACAGAAATACATATTCCTATATATTTATATGTATTCCTAAATATGTATGAGATTAAGAAAATACTCAAGAATGGAATGGAATATGTATATACTATTTCAGATTATCTAGATATATTGTTCCTCAGTTACCACATTCTACGATGAACTTACATGTGCATACACAAATGCCTAGATAATAAAACTCAAAATAAGTCTACTTGGTTTTCTTGAAATTATCTCAGATTTCCAATCCACTGGGTGTAAATAAAGTTCTGATTTAGATATGTTGTCCAATGTTCTGACTTCAGAAGACTGCCAATAAGTCAATGTTGTATTTCATTCATCACATTTCGTCCATTTGAAAAAAAGGGGCAAAATTATCAACATGAGAGATCTACTTGTAGAGACTATAGGCAATGTTGCTGTACTGTTGAGAACCTTTGTGATACAGCACAATTTCAGCACTAGAAAATATGCCTATTTGAATTCTGAGTCAGAAAAAGCTTTAAAGAGGAGACAGGAACAGTAGGCACTGGGCACCAACGTATTTGGATTGAAAGAAGAAAGAATTCATTGCAAGAAGTGAGGGGGAGAGGTGAATATAAGAGTTGCTTACAACTCTTATATTCAATTGACAATTGCAACAAATTCTTAGAAATGAAGGACTTTAGCATCATTGAAGCAGTACTGTCCCAAGAGTCAGAGAACTCTGTCCACTTCCCGTTGCCATCAATGTCATTAACTATCACACAGTCATGGCTGCCTTCTGGGCCTTTTTTTTTTTTTAACTATTTAGCAGACTAAATTGAAGAAAATAATATAAAATTTTACTTAGTAAATCACAATATTACTCCTAACTCTCTCAAGAGATAAGACTATTCTACTTCAGAATAAGCTGTCTTATAAATAAGGCCAAGTGGAAAAGTGAGCAATAGCCTCAATGGGGAAACACCATACTCAATGGTGAAAGGCTGAAAACTTTTTCTCTAAGATCAGGAAAGATAAAGAATGATCTAGAAAATCTGCTTTTTCTATTTCTATTCATGTAGTACTACAGCCCCAGCCAGAAAAATTAGGCAAGTAAAAGATATGACATTCAAAATTGGAAAGAAAGATGTGAAATTATCTCTGGTTGCAGACAACATGATCTAATACATACAGAACTCTAAAGATTACACACACCCATGGGGCCGGGCGCGGTGGCTGATGCCTATAATCTCAGCACTTTGGGGGGCCAAGGCAGGTGGGTCGCCTGAGGTTAAGAGTTCGAGACCAGCCTGACCAACATGGAGAAACCCGTCTCTACTAAAAACACACAAAAATTAGCCGGGTGTGGTAGCACATGGCTGTAATCTCAGCTACTCGGGAGGCTGAGGCAGGAGAATCGCTTGAACCCGGGAAGCAGAGGTTGCAGCGAGCCAAGATCGTGCCATTGCACTCAAGCCTGGGCAACAAGAGCAAAACTCGGTCTCAAAAAACAAACAAACAAAAAAGATTACATACACACATAAAAATCATCAGTAAATTCAGCAAAGTTGCAGAAGAGAAAAGAAAATCAACAGGCAAAAATCAATTGTGTTTATTTACACCAGCAATAAACAATCTGAAAATAAAATATGAAAAACAACTTCATTTATAATAGCATCAAAAAAGTAAAGTACTTAGGAGTAAGCCAAGAAGACACTGAAAATTATAAAATGTTGTTAAAATAAATTGAAGATACAAACAAATGAAATGCCATTCTTTATTCATGGATTGGAAGATGTAACATTGTTAAGATGTCAATGCTACCTGAAGTAACCTACAGATTTTATGCAATCCTTGTCGATATCCCAGTAGTGTTTTTTGCAGAAATAGAAAAACCCATTCTAAAATTCATATGGCATCTCAAGGGACCCCAAAGAACCACAGTAATCTTAAAAAAAAGTTGTATGTCTCACACTTTGATTTTAAAACTTATTACAAAGCTACAGTAATAAAAATAGTGTGGTACTACTCTGAAGACAGATATGTAGAACAATGGAATAGAATGAAGAGGTCAGAAATATGGTCAAATGACTTTTGGAAAGGGTACCAAGACCATTCAATGAGGAAAGGAGAGTTTCTTCAACAAATGGTGTTGTGAAAATCAGATATCCACATCTGAAAGAATGAAGTTGGATCCTTATCTCATACAGTATTAAAAGAAAAACTCAAAATGAATCAAAGATCTAAACAAGACCTAAAATTAAAAAACTCAAATCATAGGGCAAATATTTCATTACAATGGATTGGCAATGATTTCTTGGCTATGAAATCAAAAGCAAAAGGTATCAAAAGTAAAAGTACTCTGCACAGAATTGGAAAAAACTGCTTTAAATTTCATATGGAACCAAAAAAGAGCCCGCATTGCCAAGACAATCTTAAGTCAAAAGAACAAAGTTGGAGACATCACGCTACCTGACTTCAAACAATAATACAAGGCTACAATAACCAAAACAGCTTGGTACTGGTACCAAAACAGAAATATA
>NC_044994.1:45999839-46049544 GCF_008728515.1 Papio anubis
TTAAGAAAATGTGGCACATATACACCATGGAATATTATGCAGCCATACAAAAGGATGAGTTCGTGTCCTCTTTAGGGACATGGATGCAGCTGGAAACCATCATTCTCAGCAAACTATCACAAGAACAGAAAACCAAATACCACGTGTTTTCACTCATAGGTGGGAACTGAACAATGAGATCACTTGGACACAGGAAGGGGAGTATCACACACCTAGTCCTATTGTGGGGAGGGGGTAGGGGGAAGGGATAGCATTAAGAGATATACCTAATGTAAACGATGACTTAATGGGTGCAGCACACCAACATGGCACATGTATATATATGTAACAAACCTGCACGTTGTGCACATGTATCCTAGAACTTAAAGTATAATAATAAAAAAAGAAAGAAACATTCCAATTGCACTCTATATTTCAAAATATACAATAAATTAACTATAGTCAGCATATTGTTCTACTATGGATCTTACTCCTTCTATCCCGTTTTTATGCCCATTAACCATCCCGGCTTTATCCATCCCTTCCCACTGTGCTTCCCAACCTCTGCTAATCATCATTCTACTCTCATTCTCTGTGAGTTCAATAATCTTTAGTTCCCATGAGAAAATGCAATATTTGCCTGTGCCTGGCTTATTTCACTTGACATAATGTCCTCCAATTCCATCCATGTTATTGCAAATGACAAGATTTCCTTCTCTTTTATAGATAAATAATATTCTATTGTGTATATGTACCACATATTATTTATCCTTTTATCTGCTAATGGATACTCAGGTTGATTCCATGCCTTAGCTATTGTGAATGGTGCTGCAATAAACAGAGCAATGCAGATGTCTCTACAACATGCTTATTTTATTTCCTTTGGATATATACCTAGTAGTGGGAATGCAGATGATATATTTCTATTTTTGGTTTTTTGAGGAATCGCCATACTGTTCTCCATAGTGGCTATACTAATATACATTCCCACCAACAGTGTATAAGGATTCCCCTTTCTCCATACCCTTTAGTATTTTAAATTATTTTTATATTTAAGTTTAGCTTAGCTCATTACCCTTCCTCCATGAAGTCCTTCTTTAAGCATCCCAGAAAGAAAACAGTATCTAATGTTCTCATTCTCTCAATTTTATTGGGCATTTGCCCATGTTCCTTGTATTAGTAATTTATTATTTTACGCACATTAGCTCATTTCACAACTAGATCATAACTTTATTGAATCATTAATGCATTTGACAACTTCTACTAAGCAACAACTCTGACACTGAACTACATGGTACAGTTACAGTAGTGAGTAAGAAAAACAATTGTCTTCTAGAAGTTCACAGCACTGTTAAAGAAGCAGTGGTTTGTATACTTCGTGTCCCCAGGACACAATGTTAAATTATGAAAATGGTAAGTGATATCAATAGTATAAAATAATATATAGACTTCTCAAATGGCAAGAGATTCAATTCTTTACAAAATTGACAGTCTTTCAGTATTAGCTTCCCTGAAGAATTCAAAGCATTGACTTCTAAGCCCTCTTAAGATTCTGAAGATTGTTTTTGCCATGGTATGTTACCAGTCTCACTCATCTCTGCAAAGCTTCATCTTAACAGAGAACCATCTTGATTTTTACCTGGAGTAGTTCCAAGAAAAGAAATACTCTCCAGTCTCCTTCCACCTTCTTCACATCATTCCAAGCGTTATTTCCAGCTATCCTGATGTTAATGAGTCAGTTAAATGATTCTAGAAGAATTTATCAATTATAGCTACTCATTAAAGGTCTGATCCAGTAAAGAGTTAAGGAAATCTCTGTCTCCCTGACCCAAGACATATATACTAAAGTATTGCTAGATTCAGACTAATATAGGTGATTGTGCTGATTTTTTCCCCATAATTTTCAAGATTAATCACAAATAAAGTATTCTTTGTTTTTTATTATTATTATTATTATTTAAGCTCCAGGATATGTGTGCAGAATGTGCAGGTTTGCTGCCTAGATATACGTGTGCCATGGTGGTTTGCTGCACCTATTCACCCATCATCTAGGTTCCCTCCCCTCACCCCCCACCCCTCAACAGGCCCCAGTGTGTGTTGTTTCCCTCCCTGTGTCCACGTGTTCTCATTGTTCAACTCCTACTTATAAGTGAGAACATGCAGTATTTCATTTTCTGTTCCTGCGTTACTTTGCTGAGGATGATGGCTTCCAGCTTCATCCACATCCCTGTAAAGGACATGATCTCATTCCCTTTTATGACTGCGTAGTATCTATGGTATATATGTATCACATTTTCTTTATCCAGTCTATCATTGATGGGCATTTGAGTTGGTTCCATGTCTTTGCTATTGTAAATAGCGCTGCAATAAACATGCTTGTGCATGTGTCTTTGTAGAATGATTTATATTCCTGTCGGTACATACCCAGAAATGGGATTGCTGAGTCAACAGATATGTCTAGTTCTGTTTTCTTCACATGGCTAGCCAGTTTTCTCAGCACCATTTGTTGAACAGGAAATCCTTTCCCCATTGCTAGTTTTTGTCAGGTTTGTTGAAGATGAGATGGTTGTAGATGTGTGGTGTTATTTCAGAGGCCTCTGTTCTGTTCCATTGGTGTGTATGTCTGTTTTGGTACCAGTACCATGCATTTTGGTTTCTGTAGCCTCATAGTATGAAGTCAGGTAGCGTGATGCCTCCAGCTTTCTTCTTTTTGCTTAGGATTGTCTTGGCTATATGGGCTCTTTTTTGGTTCCATATGAAATTTAAAGTAGTTGTTTCTAATTCTGTGAAGAATGTCAATGGTGGTTTGATGAGAATAGCACTGAATCTATAAATTAATTTGGACAGTATGGCCATTTTCACAATATTGATTCTTCCAATCCATAAGGATGGCATGTTTTTCCATTTGTTTGTGTCCTGCCTTATTTCCTTGAGCAGTGGTTTGTAGTTCTCCTTGAAGAGGTCTTTCACATCCCTTGTTAGCTGTATTCCTAAGTATTTTATTCTCTTTGTAGCCATTGTGAATGGGAGCTCATTCATGATTTGGCTCTCTGCTTATCTATTGTTGTTGTATAGGAATGCTTGTGATTTTTGCACATTATTTTTTATCCAGAGGCTTTGCTGAAGTTGCTTATCAGTTTAAGGAGTTTGGGGGCTGAGACAGTGGGATTTTCTAAATATACAATCATGTCATCTGCAAACAGAGACAATTTGACTTCCTCTCTTCCTATTTGAATACCTTTTATTTCTTTCTCTTGCCTGATTACCCTGCCCAGAACCTCCAATACTATGTTGAATAGCAGTGGTAACAGAGGGTATCTTTGTGTTGTATTAGTTTTCAAAGGAAATGATTCCAGCTTTTGCCCATTCAATATGATATTGGCTATGGGTTTGTCATAAATAGCTTTTGTTTTGAGATATGTTGTATCCGTACCTAGTTTATTGATGGAATAAACAACATGAAGGAATGTTGAATTTTATCAAAGACCTTTTTGGATCTATTGAAATAATCATGTGGTTTTTGTCATTGGTTCTGTTTGTGTGATGGATTATGTCTATTGATTTGCATTTGTTGAACCAGTCTTGCATCCCAGGGATGAAGCAGACTTGATCGTGGTAGATAAGTTTTTGATGTGCTGCTGCATTCAGTTTGCCAGTATTTTGTTGAGGATTTTTGCTTTGATGATCATCAGATATTGGCCTGAAATTTCCTTTTTTTGTTGTGTCTCTTCAAGATTTTGATATTGAGATGATGCTGGCTTCATAAAATGAGATAGGAAGGAGTCCTTCCTTTTCAATTATTTGGAATAGTTTCAAAAGGAATGATACCAGCTCCTCTTTGTACCGCTAGTAGAATTCAGCAGTGAATCCGTCTGGTCCTGAGCTTTTTCTGGTTGGTAGGCAATTACTGCCTAAATTTCAGAACGTGTTATTGGTGTATTCAGGGATTCGATTTCTTCCTGGTTTAGTCTTGGGATGGTGTATGTGTCCAGGAACTTATCCATTTCTTCTAGATTTTCTAGTTTATTTACGTAGATTGTTTACAGTATCCTATGATGTTAGTTTGTATTTCTGTGGGGTCAGTTATGATATCCCCTGTATCAATTGTATTGTGTCTATTTGATTATTCTCTCTTTTCCTATTAATCTAGTTAGCAGTCTATATATTTTGTCAATTTTTTCAAAAAACCAGCACCTGGATTGATTTTTGAAAGGGTTTTTCATGTTTCCATCTCCTTCAGTTCTGCACTGATCTTAGTTATTTCTTGTCTCCTGCTAGTTTTTGAATTTGTTTGCTCTTGCTTCTGTAGCTCTTTTAATCATGATATTAGGGTGTCGATTTGAGATCTTTCTAGCCTTCTGATGTGGACATTTAGTGCTATAAATTTCCCTCTTAACACTGCTTTAGCTGTGTCCCAGAGATTCTAGTACATTGTCTCTTTATTCTCATTGGTTTCAAAGAACTTCTTGATTTCTGCCTTAATATCATTATTTACCCAGGAGTCATTCAGGAGCAGGTTTTTCAGTTTCCATGTAGTTGTGCAGTTTTGAGTGAGTTTCTTAACCATGAGTTCTAATGTGATTGCACTGTGGTCTGAGAGACTGTTGGGATTTCCATTCTTTTTCGTTTACTGAGGAGTGTTTTACTTCCAATTATCTGGTTGATTTTAGAATAAGTGTCATGTTGCACTGAAAAGAATATATATTCTGTTGATTTGGGGTGGAGAGTCCTGTAGATGTCTATCAGGTCCACCTGATCCAGTGCTGAGTTCAAGTTCTGAATATCCTCATTAATTTTCTGTCTTGTTGATCTAATATTGACAGTGGGGTGTTAAAGTCTCCCACTATTTTTGTGTGAGTTTAAGTCTCTTTGTAGGTCTCTAAGGCCTTGTTTTATGAATCTTGATGCTCCTGTTTTGGATACATATGTATTTAGGATCATTAGCTCTTCTTCTTGAATTGATCCCTTTACCATTATGTAATGCCCTTCTTTGTCTTTTTTGATCTTTGTTGATTTAAAATCTGTTTGTCAGAGACTAGGATTGCAACCCCTGCTTTTTTTACTTTCCATTTGCTTGCTAAATTTTCCTCCGTCCCTTTATTTTGAGCCTATGTGTGTCTTTGCATATGAAATGGGTCTCGTGAATACAGTACACCGATGGGTCTTGACTCTTTATCCAATGTGCCAGTCTGTGTCTTTTAATTGGGGCATTTAGCCTATTTACATTTAAGGTTAGTATTGTAATGTGTGAATTTGATCTTGTCATCGTGATGCTATCTGGTTGTTTTGCACACTAGTTGATACAGTTTCTTCATAGTGTCATTGGTCCTTATATTTTGGTGTGTTTTTGCAGTGGCTGGTATTGGTTTTTTCTTTCTGTATTTAGTGCTTCCTTCAGGAGCTCTTGCAAGGCAGGCCTGGTGGTGACGAAATCCCTCAGCATTTGCTTGCCTGGAAAGGATTTTATTTCTCCTTTGCTTATGAAGTTTAGTTTGTCTGGATATGAAATGCTGGATTGAAAATTCTTTTCTTCAAGAATGTTGAACAGTGGCCCCCGCTCCCTTCTTGCTTTTAGGGTTTCTGCTGAGAGGTCCACAGTAAGTCTAATGGGCTTCCCTTTTTAGGTGACTTGGCCTTTCTCTCTGGCTGCCCTTAACATTTTTTACTTCATTTTGACTTTGGAGAATCTGATGGTGGTGTCTTGGGATTGATCTTCTCATGGAATATCTTAGTGGTATTCTCTGTATTTCCTAAATTTGCATGTTGGCCTGTTTTGCTAGGTTGGGGAAGTTCTCCTGGATAACATCCTGAAGTGTATTTTCCAGCTTCTTTCCATTCTCCCCATCTCCTCAGATACTCCAATCAATCATAGGTTCAGTCTTTTTACACAGTCCCATATTTCTCAGAGGCTTTGTTCATTCCTTTTCATTCTTTTTTATCTAATCTGGTCTGCATGCCTTATTTCAGCAAGGTAGTCTTCAAACTCTGATATCCTTTCTTCTGCGTGGTTGATTTGGCTATTGATACTTGTGTATGCTTCATGAAGTTCTCGTGCTGAGTTTTTCAGTTCCATCAGGTTATGTACATTCCTCTCTAAACTGGTTATTCTAGTCAGCAGCTCATTTAACTTTTTATCTATGTTCTTAGCTTCTTTGCGTTGGGTTAGAACATGCTCCTTTAGCTCAGCAGAGTTTGCTATTACCAATCTTTTGAATCCTACTTCTGTCAATTTCTCTGTCTCATCCTCCACCCAGTTCCGCACCCTTGCTGGAGAGGTATTGAGATCATTTGGAGAAGAGGCACTCTGGTCTTTTGGGTTTTCATCATTTTTTCGTTATCATCTTCATGAGTTAGTCTAGTTTTGATCTTTGAGGCTGCTGACCTTTGGATGGGGTTTTAGTGGGGACTTTTGTTGTTGATGCTGTTGTTGCTTTGTTTTTTTCAATGATCAGGTCCCTCTCTGTAGGGCTGCTGCAGTTTGCTGGGGGTTCATTTTAGTCCCTATTCATCTGGTTCACTGCTGCACCTGGAGATGTCACTCAAGGAGACTGGAGAACAGCAAAGATGGGTGCCTGCTTCTTCCTCTAGGATGTCTGACTTCAAGGGGTACCGACCTGATGCCAGTAGGATTGATCCTATAGAAAGTGTCTGCCAACCCAGTTGAGAGACACGGTGGGGAGGACCCATTTAATGAAGCACTTTGTCCCTGGGTGGAGGAGGTGTGCCGTGCTGGGGGGAAACCCACTCAGCTGGGCTGCCTGGATTCCTCAGAACTAGGAAGAGAAAAGACTAAGTCTGCTGGTCCACAGAGACTGCGGCCACCCCTCCCCTAATCACTCAGGCCCAGGGAGATCTGAATTCTATCCCTGAGCCCGACTGGAGTGATTGGAGTTCCTGTAGGGAGGTCGTGCCCAGTGAGGAGAGCTAGGTCAGGGTCAGGCCTGAAGAGGCACTCTGGCTGCAGTCTGCCACAGTTGGTGTGTTGAGCTGTAGGGGATGCTTCTTAGGACCAAGCTGTCCAGCCTCTCTGGCTCCAGCAGGGGAAAAGCACAGTCTGGAGCTACAGAGATGGCTGCCGCCCTTGCCCTGCTGTTGGAGCTTGGTGTGTTCAGCAGATATCAGTCCCAGTGCTGGCTGCTGCCCCTCCCCACAAGTACCTCAAATGGCTGAGAGAGCAGGCAGCTGTGGCTGTGGTGCCGGTTGCCCCTTCCCCCAGGAACTCAACAGGCTTAAGTAGATTCTAGTTGAGTGGCTGTTGAGAAGCTGCATGGCTCCATGGTTGGGCCCATAGGCCCAAGTGGTGTGGGTTCATGAGTGGGATCTTCCAATCCGTGAGTTGCACAGTTCCATGGCAAAAGCACGGTTTCCAGGCTGGGTAGCATGCTCACTCACCACCTCCCTTGGCTGGGGGGTGGGGGTTCCCCTGTGTCATGTGGCTCTCAGGTGGGCTGCCCACCACACTGCTCTTTCTTCCTCTACATGGGTCACGCCAGTTGCCTCGTCAGTTCTGATGACGGAACCCGGATACCTCAGTTGCCGCTGTAGGATTCACATGCTATTATTGTTCTTTTTGATGGGAGCCTCTGATCATGCTGCTTCTAGTCGGCCATCTTGGCCCCACCCCCCAATGTTAATATTATTTGTGATTAATATATTTTTCCCCATAGTTTTCAATGTTAATCACAAATAAAGTTTTCTGATTAGTATTGAACACTATAGGAGAAAATATTTGTGTGCAAATTTTAATCCATTGTTCCAAGTATCATAAAGCAGACTCTACTGTAAATTGTTGTGATCCTTTTGGGATCATGAGAGCTCAACTCCTGATATCCATAATCAACATTAAATAAAAATTTATATAATATCTTTCCTATTCTTATTTATTCCCCAAATCACAGAGATAATCTACACTTAAAAAGCTCTCTCTGGTTCTGGACAGTAAATGATTAATAACACTCTGAACTATTCCTACAGAGAGATGTTTAATGTCACAAGACATGTCATTGCCTCATTCATTCTGCTCAGTGTAGCATCAATTTTCTCCTTGTATCCCAATTTTTAAAAGCACCTTTTCCTCAAAATAGTTGGAATCGTGAAACACTGCATCAACACAAGCATTCCCAAGAACGTTTTTCATAAAGGAGAAGAATGCACCCCAAACAATAATATAGGTCAACTCTTTGGGTATGGTGATTAGTAGGTATTCTAGACAGAATTTGCCCTACCTAAATACTGCAATGTTGGGGTCCGCGTGTTTCCTAAACAAAGGAATGAACATACAAGACAACACAGGACAAGACATACATGGCGGCCGCCCCAAACGGCACACACTGCTTTATTTTATCCAGCCGTTTGTGGAATGTTGCCAAGTCACGGGACATGTGTTGCTTCTCTGACCTTTCCTTGACTCGCATGATCAGTAAAACACTGACCAGTTCCCAGAGCCCACTGTTTACAGCTGGCTCCTTTATCCTTCTTGTTTGCAGAGAAGGAATGTCCTGCTTTGTTTGCAAGAGCAGGGCTTATCGGGAACTTCTCGTTTTCGAGCACACAGTCCTCTACACTGCAATGTATTCGATACTCTGGACACCAAAAGAAGCAAAGGCATGCTATCGGTGCCATTCAGAACACTGTGTTCACTGAGATCGTTTCTGTCTAGATCTCACGCATATGTGTTCTACCTGAATGAATAATAATGGTGAGGCTTTCTGTGACTAAGAGCCTCATCATGACTGGCTCATGGAGGCAGACAGAAATTCTAGATTCTACTTTGTGTTTGCCAGGAGTGGCTATCATAGAAATTATTACCATAATTCCATTTCTGCTTCATTTTCACCACTTTAGATGCCTCACTCATCTTTCTCATATTACTGCCCCCATAGGCTTTTTCTCCCATACCTCCTAGAATCTGCTTTCTGACCCTTCAAAAGTCTAGCATTTGAAAATATCTTTGTACAATCCCTCCTAGATACACTTGTGTCAACAACTGAAATAAAATTTCATCCAACAGCTAGCAGGTTGTGGGAAAGGTGTCTTGCAAGAGGAGAGCCAAGTCAGGGCTCTCCCAGGAAGGCCATGAAATCACACCATGCACACAGTGTTCAAATCCACCTGTGAAATGACTGGCCTGGAGTAAGAAATAAGGTTCTAGAAAAAAATATATACCTCAAATTAACCATATTCCTGCCGCATGACTGGCATTTATTAAATGTCACATTTTCTTTGGCATTCTTGTATCCTACCATTGTTTAATGACTGAGGCATTTAGGAAATCAAGAATTAGTGCTATTCAAGAGAGAGGAAAAGTTTGCCAAATAGTTGTATAAAGAAAGACAGTTGCACCTGAGCTATGTCTGCTTAAAGGTCAAATTAAGCATATCCATACTGCTTCTGAATATTGGGACAAGTAAATACAAGCCCCCCTACACCCCTCGCTTAAAGGAGATTTCACCATGACAAGCAGAATGTCATTTATTCGGCTGCTTTCAGACAAATCCACTCAAATTCATCTAATTACAAGAATGTGCTCTGTCCAGAAGCTTCCTAAGCACAGCCCAGTGAAGAAAAGCATCCATAATTGCTCAAAATGTGTCAGGTACGTAGTCTTTCAAGTAGGGAAGCTTAAAAATGCCATTTCACACAACAATGGATTTGTTACTAAATATTCTTGACAGAACACCGAGGAAATGTGAAGCCAAAGGGTATCTAAGGGTATACTACAAACTGCTCAATGCATGTATCCCTTCATTCAATCATTGAGTAGTTGTGAGGATTTAGAGGTTACTGATGCCCAAGTGAGGTTCTTAGTATTCCTGTAATAAGTACGTATATATATATATATATATGCATACGTGTGTATATGCATATATATGTATATATTTATATGTGTGTATATATGTATATATGTATATATGTGTATATATGTATATATCTATATGTGTGTGTGTGTGTATATATATATATGGAGAAGGGGAGAGAGAGAGAGAGAAATGGGGTGGGGAAGACAGACAGGACCCCAGTGATGGGGACAAAAAGTGTGTTAAACTAAATCCTGAGCAATCTACATTTGTCCTCTTATTTTTTCCCTCTCACCCTGGGTAATGGTTTTTGTACCTAAAAAATGGTAACTTACCTAGACAAAGCATAATTGGAAAGGTAGTATGACCCAGCCAAAAGAACTTCATAAGTAGCACCAAAAGATGGGAGAGAGAAAAGATTGAGGAAAGAGTGATTACTGTAAAACAAGAATAGACAATAAAGTAAAAGGGAAATTATGTCCTTTTGTACCCCCATAATCATTTGTACAATCTTATCTTATTCATCTGAAGCCAGGGAACAGTTATAAATGAATCTTTCTCATTTCCACTGATCCATGTATATCAAAGTGATACTGCACTTTTCTTCTCAGGGGCCAAGATATCATTAGAAGACTTTCAATGCAGTGAAATCTCATAGCAAACTTTCAAGTTAGTGCCTTCAAGAATTCAGCCACGTCAGTAGACTGTCATTAAATAGAAAGTCACGTCCTCTACAAGCCAGACATCCATGTGCTAGGTGCAAGGGAAACATCAGTGAAGACAAACATGATGCCTGCTCTGGTGGGAAATTTGGTCCAGTGAGATGGGGCAAGGTTACAGGGGACAGGGAAGGTGTAGAGTAAAAAAATAACTAGCTGCTTTGGGCCAAGTCTACCATTCTTGCGCTGAAGCTGAAAGCAGGGGACCCACCTCCAGTCAGGCATGGACTGTTCCCACCCATTTTGTGTAGGTGAGTTGGTGATGTCATCTTCAGAAGGAAAGGACCTCACTGTCTGCATCTCTGAGTTATGGCTCTAGGGAGGCCACTCAAATTTCAGGAAAATCCAGGCTAGAGGTCTTTTTATTTCTATTTATTTTTCAATCCAAGTCATTG
The DNA here is from genome assembly GCF_008728515.1 of Papio anubis. NCBI lineage: Eukaryota > Metazoa > Chordata > Mammalia > Primates > Cercopithecidae > Papio > Papio anubis. The sequence continues at coordinate 46,010,730 of NC_044994.1, forward strand.
CACCAACCCTTCAAATGCCTCCAGATGACTGAGTCATGAACACTCTTGTCGGTGGTACATGACATTAACTAGATTGATTGCACCAGAATAGAAATCAGCTGCATGATAAGTGATGATGGTTTTTCTGAACTGGAGGGGGTATGGATCTATCTTCCATCAAGACTTTCAAAGTCAGGAACACGGGATAAAATTAGTATCTTTTAATGCAATGAGGCTTATCTTCTTTTTCACTACCATCAGCGTATGATGAGGTACTTTACCCCATGTTTTTCAATAGTACATTCAAATTGAACCAAACTGTAATGGCAATTAGACTCTGTATTTAATTAAAAGTAAAAGATCAAAACATATTCTCATGCATTATTCTTTACATCAGTTTATATTTATAGTCCAATTCTGACAATTATGTATTTCTTATGTATCAAATTCTACTTTTGCTCACACTGAGAAACGAAGACTTAAAATATCTGATTTAAGGATTTTATAATTTGTTTGGAGACAGCAAGTAAATATGTGTGAAATAATTTATAAATAAACAAGTACTAAGCTATATGAAAGAGTACCAATTAACAAATAGTAAAGTTGTAACTGGAGGCAATTAGAGAATAAAATTTATATCATTATGAATAAGCTTCTAATTGTGTTATATAGTGAAATTAAGATAGGAATGACCAAGCAGCTAATATTTCATCAAAAAAAAGGGAAGGACTCCCTGAACAAGATATAACAATTTCAAAAGTTTGTGTTGCATATGCATAGCAGACACTAGGTCTTATTAGTCATATGTCCTGCTTCCCACAGGGTCACCCATATGGATGTGTGAGTCCACAGGCTATTTTTTTGTGGGGTCCTGATCTAAATAAACAACATGATTTAAAACTGTATTAAAAATGGGTGAGCCTTTCTGATGTATAGTGACATACTGTTGAAGATTTGGAATACTGGATTGAAAAGAGATACCTGCATATTTGTTTAGCGCCAAATCTGCATGAGAAGATCCTTTACAGTGTCCAGGCATCAACCCTTCTTGTTCAGATCCAGGAACTATCCCTTTGTGGTTTTTTTTGTCAGGCGTACCATTCTTGGCTACTTTCTACCACTTCAAGAAAAAGTCAGCAACGTCATTATTACTCAAAATTCTTTGGAACCTGTTCATATGGAAACAATATTGATCTTCTTGCCTTAGAATTTGCATAATACCTCATTTAATGCTGGTTACATCATTACTAATGATGCTCCATTATCTGTAACTACTGGCTCTGTACAATTCTCAAGTTATTGCTGTGCTTAGTTGATGATGGGCACAAATTCAAGTCTTATCTAAAGTATGCAGGAAATGTGAATAATTCATTGTTGAGCATACAGTTCAAAATCTTCAAGTACAAATGCAGAACACATTTTCCAACCGCATCTTGTCTTGAATTCATTATGCCATAATCACTGCATTCCTTGAATGTGATCTCTTTCAAGTCAACTGCACTCCTGCCTTCCAAATACCACCATCACACCTGTGAGCAGAGGGGGAAAAAGGATTCCCATTCACATAGAAATGTCTGCTTTTTTATTTATCACTGCATAAGACTGAACCAGGAAAGCTCAATGTCCATCAACAGGAGGCAATTCAGAGAGAACATCTACCCAAAGACCTCTCAGTATTGGGGAGCAACAGTCCCAAAAGCTAGGAGGAAATAGGCACAGCCACCCCAGGGGACTGCCTGACACTGGCATAGAGCTGGCAGAGGGGATGAGGTGCCAGCTTTGGGGAACACACATGATAAAGAATACCTCCTGCCACTCCCACCACCCTCAGGCACTATGGACCAAAGGGAGCATTGCAGTGGGAACACTGATGGACAGAGGCCAACACAACACATGGCTCAAATCCATGGGTCAACAGACCCATGGTAGTCCAGAACCCTAAACCCATCTGTTATCTTGTATAAGTGAGAGTTATCCAAAATAAGCATGTCAGCAAATTCTGGTTGTCCAGTCCCATGCAATTCTGTGAAAGCTATTTAACACAGACTAGCAGAAGCAATCATCTTGCTGCCATACCACCCTCCTGGAACTGGGGCTTATTCACAGAGCCCCAGGGAGATCCCATTGGATTGTAGGATAGAGAGTGAGAGAGCACTCTACAAAGGAGGGGAGACCAAGGACCATGTAGGTCCAGGTCCAGTCTCAGGATGACCACTCCAGATGGTGTTGCCAGTTATGGACAGTCCTAGCCACCAGAGTGAGACTCACAGAAGATTGAGATACGTGTGGCCCGGCGCACTGGCTCATGACTGTAATCCTAACACTTTGGAAGGCCTAGGCAGGTGTATCACCTGAGGTCAGGAGTTTGAGAGCAGCCAGGTGAAACCCCCATCTCTACAAAAAAATTAGCTGGGCATAGTGAAGAACACCTGGAATCCCAGCCACGAGAGAGGCTGAGGCTGGAGAATTGCTTGAACCCAGGAGACGGAGACTGCAGTGAGCCAAAATTGTGCCACTGCACTCCTGCTGCCTGGGCAACAGAGCAGGACTCCATCTCCCCCCCCCCCCCCCCCCCCCCGGCCTGCCAGAAAAAAGGAGATAGGTGCTTTTCATGATCAAGACCCACACCACACATGACTAGGTCTACAGTCTATGCTTAAAGCTCCTGCCTGAATGGCAGCTCTGGCTGCAGCCCAACCCAGGAAATGGAGGACATCTTAACGAGGCTCTCCAATACTAGGGACCCACTGAAGCTTGTGGTCTGAGGCTGAGACATCACTAGCTCAAATCTAAGGGCAAAATGAACCTCCACAGCACTTCATATAATTCAAGGTAAGCATTAAGTCATGCTGAATTTGATCAAGTCTCAAACCATTCTTATTTGATGTCGTTTATGTAAGAAAAACAGGAATGTCGCAAACAGCAAGGCACCCCTTTTCCTTTTCCTCCACTCTTCCCCAAGTAAATTGAAGATTGGTTTTCATCTTGCGAACTAATCCAGAATACAAAAGCTATTGAGAACTGGCAGCTGGAATGGGATAGCACCCCTCCATCCCAGTTGGAAGCCACAGTCATTGGTATGGGAAATTCTTATTTCATTCTGTTGAACAGAAGCTATTCCAGCTTCTGTGGGGCTTGAGGCTCACATAATTTTGAGAGCCTTCTTTAGGAAAAAGGATGAAAAAAAAAAAAACTAAAATACAAAATTAAGTGCAAATGTAAATATTTATTTATAATGAGGAAAGTCACAAGTGACAGATTTTAAAAGCCAGCATACAATTTTGCACATAAACATCCTTGGTATTTATAGCACTACTGTGAGTTTATTTCCTACAAACACAAGAACTATGGAAATTTTACTTTGCGCAGTCTCCATTTAAAAAAAAAAAAAAAAAAAGAGTACAATGTGTATCTCATTATATACACTGCACTTTCAATTACTCCTGGCAGAGAAAACTTCTGAACTGATAAGGTGTTCATGAGAATCTAATCTTCTATTTATAATAGTTTTATATGTCTGATGACTAGCTTCTGGCTTCATACATTCAACCTTTCATTCTCTTTAACGATCCATATATTTCTATTCAAATTGTGATACAATGAGTCCACTTGTTTTCATGACACTGGTTGAATTGGCAAGAGAGAGAAAGTTGGTAGAATTATTACTGGATGTCATTTTTACACTGGGATAGCAATAATTTAACTGGATACATGAAATTCTCGGCAAACTACACAACAATATTCCAGTAAGTCAAAAAGCGAAGTTGGACTGGGAAAGCTCTTGGACTTAATCTATCAATGTCAAAATAGTTTCCTATTGCGAACTTTACAGAGCCATTACCACCATGGATACACATTGCTAAGGCTCTTCCCTGGGCCTGGGAACAGTCCCATGAATATGAGGGTTTCTGCATTAGCTTCATGTAAAGCCGTCTCTGCTACTGAAACAAGCAGCTTTCTGCAATAAGGACAATGATGTGTAATTCTGAGTGTCTCTATATTAGTTCATTCTCACACTGCTAAAAAAGACATACCCGAGACTGGGTAATTTATAAAGCAAAAGAGGTTTAAATGGACTCACACTTCCACGTGACTGGGGAGACCTCACAATCATGGCATAAGGCAAAGGAGGAGCAAAGGCACATCTTACATGGTGGCAGGCAAGAGAAGAATCAGTGCCCAGAAAAAGAGGAAACCCCTTATAAAACCATCAGATCTCATTGACAACTAACTTACTGTCTCGAGAACAGGATGGAGGAAATCTTCCCTGTAATTCAATTATCTCCACTCGGCTGCTTCCATGACACATGGGGATTATGGGAACTACAATTCAAGATAAGATTTGGGTGGGAATACAGCCAAACCACATTAGTCTCCATCCATAAACTGACAAGCAGTTTATATGGGTAAAATGATTTGAAAGGGATCTACTATGTATGATCATTCTTTATTGATGATGTACTTATTCACTTTAAATGGAAATAGTAAACATGTCATTCATGTAGCTCTCTAACTTGTCTGGCTGAATTTCTATAAGAAAGTGGGCAGAGATCTAGAGTGGTCTGATACAAACACTGCTCCTTTCAGTAAAGCTTGGCTTCAACATGATATGTCTTTTGGACTATTTTCTTTTCACATTGAATGTAACCAACAAACCACAGATTTCTCTTGTAAAATGTCCATTCTTCCCTGGACACACACAAGTTTGTTTTCCTCATAAAATCAGCAAGAACCCTCTGTCATCAAGGCAAACCAGCTGCTACTCATTCCCACATCCATTCAGACTGCTGAATTACATTTTGTAAATTGCCTCCATGATTTTCTGTTAACAATGTTATTTATGTTAAATGGTTTTTCTAGTTATCTGTGTTTCTGCATTATTGAGACCAGGTTCTCAAATGCCAAATTTGATAGGATGATTTTTAAAGAGTTAAATCCTTAGTGAGGATTACTTGCTTCTATCTTTTTCCATGTTGACTTCCAAAAGCCATTCAGAAGAATGAAAATGGAAATAATCATTTTCAGTAGGACAAGTAGCCAGAGAAAACCCTAGACCCCAAATTAGAGTAAGTGCTGTCCAAAGCAGCTGTGACTTTCCAATGCAGAGATCACTTGGACTCAGGAAGGGGAACATCACACACCGGGGCCTATCATGGGGAAGGGGGAGGAGGGAGGGATTGCATTGGGAGTTATACCTGATGTAAATGATGAGTTGATGAGTGCTGACGAGTTGATGGGTACAGCACACCAACATGGCCCAAGTATACATATGTAACAAACCTGCACGTTATGCACATGTACCCTAGAACTTAAAGTATAATAATAATAATAAATAAATTTTAAAAAGGAAAAAAAAAAAGCCTCAGAGCAAGTGGTAACAGGAAAGACACAGGAAACAAGGAGTCCTGGGGACCTGGCTGTGGTCAACTACAAATAGATGACAGCAGAATGAAGGGATGGAAGATCCCAGACAGCCTCAGCACAAACGTACCTTTAGAAGTGAGAGGATCCCCTTGGAATGCCATATCTGTGTCTCTTGGCAGTAGTGGCCAGGAAAAGATATATGTGGATTTGTCAGACAGGAGGTAAAAATCCTCATAGACTAAGTCAGGTTTGGAGAGATCAAGACGACATACATAACAGAGGCACCATATATGAAAGAAACAGCAACAAAAAAGAGATCCTGTCATTTAAGGACTAGAAGGGCTACCCCTCTTTTCCCTTTTTCTCTGCTATCACCATAAAAAATTCCTGTAAATATCTGTCCAGAAAATTTCAAATTATTTGGATTTGGGTGACAAAAATCATATACACATAAAATTCACACAGAAAGAAAAATATATGAAAAGGAGCATCAAAACTTTCCTATAGATAAGAATTTACCCAAAAAAAATGCTCTCATAAAACAGGAAAATTGTAACAAAATATTGTACTATATACATTTGTACAATCTCAATGAAGTAACTATGAAGAAAGATCATAATAGGAGGTGACAGATAATAGGAGGAAATGAAATAGGAATAAACAGGAAATATAAGAAAAGGGAAAATCATTACAGATTTAGACAAAATTAGAAAGTGAACAAGACGAAAAGGTTGTTGTGGTAAGCATATTTAGACACATACAAGATGGAAATTAGAAAATTAATAGAATGAAACAAAATTTTTATAAAATTATTAGAAAATAATATATGATAGACAAGAAATAGAGTTCTTAAACAAGCATATTTGGAGTTCCTGAAAGATTAAAATTAACTTAATACTATAGAACAGACACTTTAGAATACAAGAAAAAAATCTGGAATTCAAAAAAACAATCAATAATATTAAAAATGCATACTGTGTATTAGTGAAAATTGACTCAGGTCATTCAGTATAAAAACATATTTAATAACGATATTTATCAAGTAAAGGACTTTAATTATAAGGAAAAATTATTTGGATGGCCCAGCAAACACTCAAGTAACTTAAATAAGAAAAGGAAAATTAGACTGCCATTAGGCTTCTATCCAGCAACATTCAATACCACAAGATGGGAGCAAAACCTACTTCAGAAATAAAATGAAGGAATTTATATAGAGTCAAGGATTTTATAGCCTTCAAAGTATGAGACACTGATTTTATTTTCAACTTCCAGCTCATCAAACATAAAGGCTGCAGACAGTTTTGGACATCTAACAAGTCAGAGGATACTATTTATAGGAGTATTTCCTGAGAAAACTACCACTAGATGGTTTTAAACATCAACCAACCAAAAGATCATGGACAAAACTTTGGCAAAAAGTATGACAGTGAAACTGAATACATTTAAATGTAAAACTAAGCTCACTGCTTGCCTCCTCTTCATGAGATGGCAGTTGAAGTATATCAGAAGAAAGCAAGAATGGAAGAATATGCATATTTCAAAATATAAAAGTAAATGCTAAACTTAAACCATCTTGTTGACAAAAATCAGATGCTATACAAAAGCAAGTATGGACAAATACAGATAATGTAAGCCAGTGGAATTATTGCTCACAGTAACTAACAATCTGTTAAAAGAAAGAAGTAACTAAGGCCATGATAGTGAGATATTCTATAAACATTTATTTATATTTAGAACAAAAAATGTTGCTCTAAACATCAGAAAAATCACATTTCAAAAGCAAATGAAACAGACTGCATTATGTAAAACCTTCACATTTATAAAAGTAAGCACAATGAATTAATAGTGACTCTGCCATATTAATACAAATAAACATAATTCACTTTTCAAACAAATCCAATTTTCAAATTAGATCACAATTGAAAACCAACTCTATGCTGTATCCAAGAGGCATACCCAGAACAAAGTAATTCTGAAATGGAAAAAAAAAAAAAAGATGTTTGAAGAAAATCTAAAATGGATAATTTCAGGCACTATTAGATTCAGGTGAAAAGCACAAATATGGGCATTATGTAAGAATAATGGATATAACTCATAATGAAGTTTACAGTTTGGATATACATACACCAAATAATGTAATCAGCAACTTCCTACAACAGACACCACAGAAGCTGCTATAAGAAATAACAACTTGTCACTGGGAATTTTAATTTACCACCCCGTCTATAAAAAAAAATCTAAATGTCCACGTCTCATAAACTCACTAATAAATTTAACATCATCCCTATGTATATGCCACAAAGGTGGTTTTTGGATTTTTCTGAAAAAAAAAAAACCAGAAAAGAGATTGATTATTAAATTCTCATAGAAATTAAACAAGGACAGCCAAGGAAATTGTGAAAAAAGAAGAGCAAGGATGTGAGATCTGCCTTATCTTCTAAAACACAGGGTGAAGCCTCCACAAAATAAGTAAAGCAGTGTGGTTCTGGTCTATGAGTGGATAAACCAGTGGTACAGATTAGAAGGTCCAGAAATCGATTTTTTAAAATAAAAGAATTAGTAGAGATTAAAGTGGCATCTATCTATCAGGTAAACATAGGTTATCTAATATAGGGTCTTGGAACAACTAAGTTGCTTTGAAAGAACAATCAAAAGGCTAAGAAAGGAGACGAGAAAGATAAACTATAAATAAATTAAAATTATAAATTAATATGATTTAAAAAAACACTTGGAAAAAAGTTTGAGCAAATTCATATATAACCTTGTAGTTGAGTAAGGCTTTTAAGCACGATTCAAAAATCTAGAAGCCATAAAAAGTTGATAAATGTGGTTCTAAAAATAAAAACAAGAAATAAACCTGCATTTTAAAAAAGAGAAGCAGCCGGGTGTGGTGGCTCACACCTGTGATCTCAGTGCTTTGGGAGGCCGAGGCGAGCAGATCACGAAGTCAGGAATTCAAGATGAGCCTGGCCAACATGGTGAAACCTCATCTACTAAAAATACAAAAAAAATTAGCTGGGAGTGTTGGCAAACGCTACTTGTCATCCCAGCTACTTGGAGGGCTGAGGCAGGAGAATTGCTTGAACCCAAGAGGCGGAGGTTGCAGTGAGCCAAGACCACTGCACTCCAGCCTGGGCAACAGAGCAAGACTCCATCTAAAAAATAATAATAATAAACAAAAAAGAGAAGCAAAGTTAAAATAATAACACTTGAGATAAAATATCTTCAACTAATACCACCTAGGACTAATGTCCTTAGTTGATAAAGAGCTTTTCAAATCAGAAGAAAATTACTATTTGCTGGGAAAATGAGCACATCACAAAACCAGACAGTTCATAGGAAGAGAAGCACATTGTTGCTGAAATGTACAAGAAGATGCTCAATTTTATTCAGAACAGAGAAATGCCCCCAAAAATTATTTCAAGATTACATTATCACATCATTTTAGCAAACACTTCAAACAACACCGCACTATCCGTGACGCTGTGGAAAAAAGGCACTCATATACTGTGTTGTGATACAATCCCTGTAGAGGAGAATCTGGCAACAGTTACCAAAACTAGACTCCACAATCACACTCTGAGAATGTATCCTTCAGACATGGCTGAACATATACAAAATAATATGTGCAGGAGGTTTTCCACCACAACATTCCAAAAGATTGGCAAAAATCTAAGTGTTTATGGTAATTAGGCAGCATGAATAAATTATGTTAAATAAAGATGGAATACTCTGCAATGGACAAAAGGAATGAGAAAGCTCCTTTAGTCCTGATACAGAAAGATCTTTAAGCTGTAAAAAATGGGAATGAGCAGGGTTCAGAATAGTGCATATAGTGTGTATCTGGCTATTCTCCATTTATCCCCAACCAGATTGACAATTCACCACCCACCCCTTCCCTGTCTTGCTCTCTGTGCTGAAAGTATGACTGTCTGAATTGCATCAATTCAGACAATCATACAGGGCTTGCTTGCCATCTCCCTTCCAGCGGGTTTGGTAAATGGGGGTCATAGGTAGGTGTGTGGAAAGAGAGGGAAGTCAGAGTATTTCTTTTCCATCTCTCTCCACCATACTGCCAAATACCTGGCAATGATTTCACCTAACAACAACTACAACCACTGCCTTGGAGGCAGCCTTCCTCCATGACTCCAGCTGTCCCATGGCTCTGGTAACTATATAATCCCTTTTACCGGCCCCCCTCCTAGGTCTAGGGGAAGTATATTTTCCAACTAGTCTCTGGGTGTCTCAGCTTTCTGTTTCCTTAACACTGTTAACCTCTATAAAAATTCCTTTCATTAAATCTACTCAGCAGAACTATCTTAGTTGAATTCTGTTTCCTGCTAGGGCTCTGATTTATGTGAGATACTGTCTTTTACATAAGAATGAAAGAAAAATAATTGATTAGAGTTTGCTTCCATTTACATAAAGAAATATTGGAGAAGGGTACACAAGGGTGAGATATGGGTCTGACCTTCAGGAGGTGATGGGGAAACAGGAATAGGGGCAAGATTATTCATTCACATCCTTTTTGTAGCATTTTAATTGTTAAAATAGTTCATAGGAATGTACAGTGTTCTTTAAACACAAAACAAAAACAAGAATATATGCAGGATTATACAGGGTAATAAATCAAGCTTGGTTAAGGAAAAATAATAAATCTGTTCTCCATATATTGATAGAAAACAATCTCCCAAGATATAAGTGGAAAAAATATGTAGAAAAATTCATATAAAATGTTTATTTGTGAAGAACAAAGGAAAGGGGTAAGAGAAAGGGGGAGAAAGAAGAAGAGAGAGGGGAAAGGGGAAGATTGAATATGTATATACACTTACATGTGCATAGAATATCTCAGTAAACAAGAAATACCTAACACTGAACGCCTGGAGGAGAGGAATTAGAAGAAATAGAAATAATTGTGGTTTTTTTTAACCTTCTATCCTTTCATATTTAAAAAGAAGTTTACTGTGCTCTTTATGTTTTCAATTAATAAAAATTAAGCCAAATAATTCAAAGAACAAAAATACATGTAACAAATTAGCATGTCTTGAAACTTGACATAAATTCCTTTTTGGACATTTTATATTTTAGTGGAAAACTCATTCCAAGTCAGAAACTATGAAACTAGAACACCATTGTTCTTACAAAATGACTCAAAATCATCATCCAAATGGAGTATTTTCACAGTAAAGGAAAGCTGCTTTTCGTAATTTTCATGTGTTACATTCCTTTTCACCTCAGTTTCCACAGGAAACCTCAAATGCAGTTTCTGACTATCCTCCACAGTCAGTTGTGAGGTATTAAGCAGTTATGAACTGACTGAGATTGCATCATTGAAAATTTCACCAGAAACAAAATTTAGCAAAGGGTAGAATTGAACTGGTTAGGTTGTAAAACACAATTGGTCTGTGGCAACATATTCCCCATGGTGGGTTTATTCTCATCACCTGGTTAACTGACTTAAAAAGTAAAAAAGTGTGAGGAGAAACAGTAAAGCTGTAAGACTGTATCATATAAATTGAAAGGTTGTTTTTACTTTTGACAGAATGTTTTCTTTTACTGAACTCAGCCTAACTAGTTTGCCAGCAAACTCTCAAAGCTTGTTTGGGACTGCCCCAGTAGTTTCTTTATCCTAGAAACAAAACAACGCAACAGAGCTAAATCAGTTGGATTATTTTAAGTTCTCTACAAGTCTTTTCTGATTAAAAAAAAAAAAAAAAAGAAAGAAAGAAAGAGAAAAGAAAATTCTCCTTGTGTACCTTTCTGCCTCAAACTCTATTAAACCTCTATTTATTGTATTATTTAAATATTAAGGCCTGTTATCTTATAATATGTATAGAAGAGCTATTGTTGAAATAAATAGATGGTGATAGAGCCAAGTATATTTCACTGAGATCTGCAGTGCACAAATTCTAACTGCATATTCCAGCAGGATGATACCTATTCCAATTTATAGCATACTTCTCAAACAATTAATGCTAAAATATAGAATTCCATCTGAAAGTCAATTTAAGATCCTTTTGTACTAAGAATAAAAGTATAATTTCTGTAATGTCAGCTTGATTTTTGACTGAGCAATTCATTAAATGCTTTCAATGTGCCCCTTATAGGCTTTAAACCAAAGTTCACTCCCAGATACTTCTGCTTCTTTGGCGGAAAGGAAAACACAAGTGACAAGAAAAGGGTTTTTTGTTTTTAACATTAAAAAAATTCATAAGTAACATATGTTTATTTTAGAAAAAGAATATATGAATAAATCAATAAAATTACCAGTATTTCTGGCAATTTGTATTTTCTTTCTGCTCATCTAATTTTTTACCTTCTTTTATAATAATCAAACAGGCTAGGAATATTTCATACAACCTTTGACAAGGCAATTTCACTTTTAGTAATTTATTGTAAGAAAATAATTAAGGTCATGTACAAAGATTTGTTTATAAGATGTTCATGGCAGTATTTTTTTAACAGTGAAGAATTGATAACAACTTACATGTCAAAAATAGGGTATAAGTTTTAATGAATTATGATACATCCCAATAAAGGCAGAGCCTTTTAAAAATAATGTTGTAGAAGAGTACTGATTGCCCCAGAGTTATGTTCATGCTCCACTGTTTAACATAAAAGCAGGTTACAGAATACAATATGATTCAAGTGCATATGCTTATAAATTTCAAAAACAAACCAACAAAACCCTTTTCGAGTGTCTGTTATCTGTTAGGTATCCTACGAAGTGTTAGGGACACAACAGCAAATAGGGTAGAGATTTTTATCTTTCTTGGGGCTTCTTTTAATCAGGACACAGACTGGTAAACATGCAATAACTATATAGTTTAATATTTGTTGAAATTTCACGAAGCAAAATGAATTAACAACATAGATTATAGGGGATAGAGCAGACAGGGAGTCGGAAGTTGGGGAATGGGGAATAATACTCCAGGATGCTTGCCCTGAATAGAGTGATTATATCAATTACCTATTGCTCCCTAAGAAGCCATCCCAAAATTCTGTGGCCCAAAACAACTGTGGTTTATTTTTTAGTGGATTGGCAATCTCAGCAGTCCTTCTCCTGGTCTATCCTGGGATCACACGTGTAACTGTGGAAATCCAGTCTCCTCTGTGAAGCTGAAAGATGCTCTACTGTTTAATATAAAAGCAGCTGGCCAGCCAGGTTTGGTGGCTCATGCCTGTAACCCCAGCATTTTGGGAGGCTGAGGTGGGCAGATTACTTGAGCCCAGGAGTTTGGGATCAGCCTGGGAAACACAGCAAAATCCTGTCTCTACAAAAACTTAGCCAGGCATGGTGGCACACACTTGTGGTCCCAGCTCCTAGGGAGACTGAAGTGGGAGGACTGCTCAAGCCTGGGAGGTGGAGGTTGCAGTGAGCCGAGATTGTGTCACTACACTGCAGCCTGGGTGACATAATAAGACCCTCACCCTCCAAAAAAAAAGCAGATGGCCTCACTGCCTCACTGATGTGTCTGGCAATTGATACTGGCTACTTGCTTAGCCTCAGTTCTCCCCATGGCCTCACATTCTCCAGAAGGTCAGATGGGGCTTCTTCACAGCATGGTAGCCTCAATGTTTCAAGAAGCTGAGAACAGAGTTTGCAGTCCTCTAAGTCCTAGGCTCTACAGCTCGCATAATTGCATTTCCACCACACTCTATAGGTCAAGACCAACCACAAGACCAGCCAAGATTCGAGGGGCTGAAGATAAGGATATCATTTCTTAATGGGAGGAACAGCAGTGTTATATTGCAAAAGAGTATAAACACAGGCTTGACTTATCATTATTGTAATCATCTTCCATAGTCATGTTAGAGATGAGAAAGGAAGAAGAGTAGGAAAGAGGTCCAGGAAGAGAAACCAGACATGAAAATTCCCAAGGAGACTGAAATCACAACATGTTCAATGAAGAGGATAAATTTCAATGGGGATTGAGCCTAGAACTGATGAGAGAAGAGAGAATCAGAAAAAAAAAAAAATTATAAAGGTAGCTATTAACAGAAGACAAGCAGGATAAATAGACGTTAGCTTATGCAAAAGAAATATTTTTTTAATGGTAGAGGAAGAGTTGGCTTTCAGGAGGAAAAAAGTTTGAAATTTAGAAGAAACCTAGAAAAGGGGTGGGGCATAGCAGCCAAGAACCTGGTCATTGTGCCACACAGAGCTAAAGGATCAAGATCACAATAACACTGCTAAAAAAGGGTCCTTAGACTTAGCTGCTAGATGGCCACTTCAATAACCTGACTTATTTCCAGACTTACATATCAGGAAAAGAAATATATGTGGTACAATCATATTTTTATCTTCTATTTTTGTTTTCTTATATTTTGAACTTTTCCTACCTTTGCACAATCACCCATTGGTATGGTTTGGCTCTGTGTCCCCGCCCAAATCTCATCTCGAATTTTAATAACCTCCATGTGTTGGGGGAGGGGCATGGTGGGAGATGATTGAATGATGGGGGTGGATTCCTCCTTTGCTGTTCTTGTGATAGTGAGTGCTCATGAGAACTGATGGTTTCAAAATGTGGCACTTCCCCCTTCAATCTCTTTCCTGCCACCTTGTGAAGAAGGTGCCTGCTACCCTTTTGCCTCCCGTCATGATTGTACGTTTCCTGAGGCCTCCCCAGCCATGGCGAACTATGAATCAATTAAACCTTTTTTCCTTCATAAATTACCCATTCTCTGGTAGTTCTTTATAGCAGTGTGAAAACAGACTAATACGCCCATGATATTATCACTAATTACTATTTAAAAAGAAAGTAGAGATATATGTATGTATGTATTTTTAATCATAAAAATTCTATAAAAGTTCTATTTTGTTATACCTATATCCATGTAACAATCAGTGTTTAGTCTTAGTTTCTAGAAGTAGACTGGCTCTATCAGATAGTAGGTAAGACTTATTTCTAGAAAAGTGTGGCCAATGTATACTCTTCCAAGTAGTACATGAACCCTTATTTTTTCCTACTCTTCAACCTTAAGCCTAAAAATAAGTCTTGCTTAACTTTACAGGCCAAAACCCTAGTATCACATTGTTTTAATAACTCTACATTTTCATCCTAGCGAGGTTAAATTTTTTCAATATGTTTATTGGCCATTTGCTTTTCTTGGAAAAAAATTGCTGTTCCTGCCTTTTGCCCATTTTACAATTAAAATATTATTCACATAAAGAAACATTTTATTTATTAACTCTAAGTCATAGGGGTCATGTAGTTGTTCAGAACAGAAACCTCTTTAATCTATTTTAGGGATCCGGGAATTTATAGCTAGGAAAAGGGGAATCTAATGAAACCCAAAACTAGAAAGTAGAACAAGGCCTCCCAAGACCTAGAAAGTTGGCAAGCAGTTATTTCCGCTCTGAGGCCATTGGCCTCTTCTGTTTCTCCTTTCGTATCTGTTTCTTTCTTCTTTCCATAGACTAGTTTGCTTGATAAGACTGTTTGTATATTCATGAGGTTTTATGTCCATAAGGCTTGGGGTTGCTATGAAGTCACCTCTGAGCCTCAGTCTAAAAGGAATTGAAGTGTGAATGTTCTTGGAGGTACTATAGCGAGCTACATGTCTGTGTTTCTATGTTCCAATGTGTGAGGTTGAGAGCCTGATGCCTGGATTGTCCTGCTTAGAACTATGTTCACATCCCTTGTCCAATCAGACATAGCTATGCAGTTCTGAAGGGGGGTGTCAAGAGTAGGGGTATGGTAGAAGTTCAGACGTCCCCTGCCTATTTAATTCATTTTCAAAGAAGGAAATGTGGACAGCCACACAAATCAACTCATAAATATCCTACACACCCCTATGGTTCTCATGTATGTTGCAAATATTTTTCTTAGTTCATTTCAATAGGAAGTTTTAATTTTTGATGTGATCATGCCTATTAGGTTTTTTTTTTAGCTGAGGTTTAGTTATATCATATTTTTTGAAAAATCTATTCCACTTATTTAACATGACAATTTTTATATGTAAATATCTGTATATATTTGTGTCTTTACTCCATTTATTGGCATGACTCTTTATCATTCTTTGTAAATATTTTCTTAACCATTCTAAACCATTTTTGTCCAGATGAATTTCACAACTGGCCACTATAAGCAAGATAATTGTTTCATTTGGAAGTGAAAATAGTTCCGACACTGAAGAAAGGTCTGGCCATGTTGAACATATTGAAAGTCACTCTATATATTAATCACAAACTTACGTTCTTCTTAAGATACTGTAAGAGTGTCTTATATCTATATTAAATATATTCAAAAGAGTAATATTTAATTACATATATTCAAAAGTAATTTTTAAAATATATAATTTTCTTCCCATGCATCAAAGCCCACATAAGCTGTGTGGTTCCACTATTTAGACAATATATATCTTTAAACTCTAGATAATCACAGTCAGTAGGAAAGATGTTCTTGCTTTGATAGGAATGCAGTAAATGAAACTGGGAAAACAGTGGGCTCTGTTTCTCAATCCATACACTTGGTACTGGATGAAATAGATAATATTTCAATTGTTATTCTCTCTCTGTCTTCACTGAGCGCATGCAACTGAATTCAGTTTTGTTTTTTGTTTTTTGAGATGAGTCTCGCTCTGTCGCCCAGGCTGGAGTGCAGTGGCGCAATCTTAGCTCACTGCAACCTCTTCTGCCCAGGTACAAGCGATTCTTCTGCCTCAGCCTCCTGAGTAGCTAGGATTACAGACGCCAGCCACTGCACCTGGCTAATTTTTTTTTTTTTTTTTTTTTTTTGTAGTTTGTAGTTTGTAATAGAGACGGGGTTTCACCATCTTGGCCAGACTGGTCTTGAACTCCTCACCCATGATCCACCTGCCTCAGCCTCCCAAAATTCTGGGATTACAGGCATGAGCCACCGAGCCTGGCCAAATTCATGTAATTTAAATACTTGTTTGATAGGATTCCCCTGTACTGGTTATTTCTTTTTTTTTTTGAGGCGGAGTCTCGCTCTGTCGCCCAGGCTGGAGTGCAGTGGCACGATCTCGGCTCACTGCAAGCTCCGCCTCCCGGGTTTACGCCATTCTCCTGCCTCAGCCTCCCGAGTAGCTGGGACTACAGGCGCCGCCACATCGCCCGGCTAATTTTTTAGTAGAGATGGGGTTTCACTGTGTTAGCCAGGATGGTCTCGATCTCCTGACCTCGTGATCCGCCCGTCTCGGCCTCCCAAAGTGCTGGGATTACAGGCTTATTATACTTGCTACAACTTTAAGCATAATATTAAAGAACAGGGTCTCTAATGGACATCCTTATAATATCTGCAGAGAGAGTTTTGATATGAATGTAATTATTTGTACATTTTCAAAGTGAATTGAAGAAGAGTTATATTATTTAACCTGGAAAGCCAGGATAAATTCAGGTCTTGATGCATCATAACTGTATGATCTTTGGAAAGTTATTTCATCACTCTGGGCTCTGGATATTAGCCTTCACAGTTCTCTCCACCTGGAATGCCCTTCCCACCTGTCTTCCACTAGCTTACCCAGACTCATCACTGAAGACTCAAGAGTCCTCTCTGCCAAGAAGTCACCTTGGTCCCAACCATATTAAGAGCTCCTCCTCTGTGCTCCACCAGCTTTCAAAGGGTAGTGACCTTGGCTTGTTATTCTTTGTACCCACAACCTGTCATATAACAGTGCTCTTTAAATGTCATTTACTAATTCATTCATTAAATAAAGGAATTGTCTTTTATAACCTTTAAAGTCCCTTATTGTTCTCAAGCCCAAATTATATCATAGAAATAATTTAGGTGTTAGAAATAAGTAGTAAAAACTTGATGGTTCTTCTTTAAATATTCAGATAACTTCCCCAGTTTATCACATAATCTCCTATTTAGAGATATTCTATAACCATATGACATGAGAGAAAAAACATTAACCTGATCAAAAGGCAAAAGATCTTTCCAAATCCCACTATTTCTCAGCTGTGTGAAATTGCACAAATCACTTAACTCACCCTGATCCTCAATTTCTGCATCTTTCAAATAAGTATGGTAATTTCTGTTCTGCCTGTCTTGTGAGCTTGCTGTGAAGGATTGAGAAAATATAGTGAAAAATTTCACACTGTGATCTTCAAATATAATACAGAATTAAGACTCAACTAAAATGTAACACTAATTATTACATCTGATTCTCATAAGTATGCTACTCTATTGAGAAAAATATCATTTATTCTCATATTACAGCTACTTAGCATAAATATTTAGTAGAAAGCAGAAAGTCACCTTGCTCATGCTAAATCTCAACTTCAACAGAGTTTTGTCAGTCACTTCTAATATGACCTTAGCCAAGGAGCCGCCTTTTTAATCACTTTGAAAGAGAAAGTGATCAGAATGTCATTTCTCGTGTTTATCCCACAGTAACGTTTTACCCCCAGAATACATGGTATTTGTCTTTGATTAATCACTTCTTTTTTAAACAGAAAAATATGATTGTCTTAGTTCTGACTTATATATTTGAATATAAAGTCTCCCCAAAAAAATTCCCCAATCTTTTTTTTTTTTTTTTTTTTTTTTTTTTGCCTTTGCTTAAGACAGCTGGATTGTTTAAGATAAACATGTGTCCTGTTTGTTGAGACAAATTATTCCTCTGTCACCCAGCCTAGAGTGCAGTGGAGTGATCATAGCTCACTACAGCCTTGAACTTCTGGGTGCAAACCATCCTCCTGCCTCAGCCTCCTGGGTAGCTGGGACTACAGGAGCATGACCACCAGCCCTAGGTAATCTTTCTATATTTTGTAGAGATGGGGTCTCACTATTTTGCCCAGGCTGGTCTTAAACTCTTGGGCTCAAGTGATCCTCCTGTCTCAGCCTCCCCAAGTGCTGGGATTATAGATGTGAGCCACTGCACCCAGCCTCATGTGCCCAGTTCATTGAGCAGATGGTTTTAGTAGGGCAAAAAAAAAAAAAAAAAAATCACTCTTCTTTTTTTACCACTGCATTTCAAATAAGTACACCAGATCTTTCTCAACAACTGAAGAAGGTCTATCAAGTCAATACAGTGGCTTCTCCTGTCACTTTTGGGATTTGGAGCAGTATCCTTTTCAGGTTTAAAAAGAAGAGTGGGATTTCAATCCAAACACTCATCTCATATCTTAACAGCCTCCCCTTACACACAGCTCAGAGCTGGTAAACCTGCAGCAGTACAGGGGCTGGTTCCTTTCTCTCCCTGTTTAGTCTCTCTCTCTCTGCTGCTTCTGGCTTCCTACTCTGGGGATTGCTACGTAACAAACACTCCAAATTTATATGTTTATCATAACAGTCACTTATTTTGCTTATGAATTTCTTCTATGTGGAACCATCCAGGGCAACCCCAAATGGGATGATTCTAAAGATTGGGGGCTGGGATCAACTAGAGTCTTATCTCTCAGATATCTGGCCCATGCTTCCACATTCCTCTAGAGTTGGGAAAGAAGACAGCAAGAACTATCTTGACTATAATCTTGTCTTGATGACCCCATTGTGACTGGTGCCCAGATGCAAATTCCATTCCTTGGCTTATGGGCTCTCAGAGTCCCTTACAATTAGGGACCCCTGTGATCCCTCTTCTTGAGCCAAATAATGTCCTCTTAAGCTGCTTCCCTGTGGCATCACCTCAGCCCTCATGTCCAATGGTACAGCTCCCACAGCCTTTTCTTCTGGGGTTATCAAGTCCCCCCGAGGAAGGCACACCTCTTGGGCAGGTTATTTGTGAATATCCTTCCAAATCTAGTCTATTCTGGCCCAGAGGGGAGCTCAATACTCTTGTTCTGCCAAACTCTGGAAATAGATTACTCTCTCAGAGTACCCTCTTATATTGTCAGCAGGAACAAATCCAGCCAGCCCTCCACCATGACGCCTTTTAAATGTGAGGGTCAGACACTGATCCTCATACTGCACCCTTATCCCCAGAACTCCAGAAGATGCCTCTTACATTTTCCTGAACAACTCAGCACACCTTGCTCTGGACCCATGGTGGCACTAGACTCCTGAGTTTCCACAGCTTAGCAACATCCAGTCCAAAAGGAAGCTAGTCAGGGAGATGTTAGTCTCCCCTTTCCCCACATAGAAACACCCTGTGGATGGTTCTCTGGAAGACCTCTCTATTGCTTTGAGGCCGGGGAAGCAGAAATAACACTCTCACGAAGCTTTTCAGAGGAATCTTCACTCTGCCTGTCAACCACTCCTTGGTATTCGATATGTCCCGGAGGTGGGCGATGGTTTGTGGCCACCTCCCATATGCTGCCCCTCTTTTCACAATGTGGAAAAACTTGTTACTATCATTCTTACTTTTGGGGCTTCGGTGCTCAGAAGCCCTAAAACTGCAGAAATGGTGCATTTAACACCCTGTTCCATGGGCATCAAAAATTACAATAATGATGTAACCACTGTGATCAGCATGAAGAACTGAGGAGATAATAATCACGAAACTTTTTCTCCTATGGTCCCGTGGAAAGTGTTCTGTGGGGCCCCAGTCTCTCCCTGGTCCTGTGATATAAATTCAAGCAGTCTCGTGACATTTCTATTTTTCTTCAGAAATAGAAGATCCTCAAGTCTGTAATTAATGGACCTATCACAGCGAAGCAGTCACAACTGCTCACAGTTGCCCCCCTCTCCCAGCTCAAATGTGATGCTTTAGGAGGGGCTGGGGCAGGGAGGGGACTGGGGATTGGCTGCTTCTGTTTTTCTTTGTACTTCTGCCTCACTTTTCTTTCTAATTCAGTTTCTGACCCCTCCAAATAGAAAAGGACAGGAACACGGCAGTAAATTTCTTCCTCAAAAAAAAAATACCATCTTGAGCTAGCATTGTGATCCACTGGCCAATGTTGAAATCCAACCTTCTCTGATTGGTAGAGTTGTCAGATAAAATGCAAAATAACCAGTTAAATTTGAACTTCAGAAAAACAACAAATAACATTTTCATATGACTAAAAAGTATTTGTTATTAATCTGAAATTCAGATTTAACTGGGTATCCTTGATTTTTATTTGCTAAACCTGCTGACCCTACAGTGGTAGAGTTCTCATGGAGAATCTTCAGAGGCGCTTCTCACACCCCCGCTACTGGTGTTCTAACACCCAACGTTCCCTTGGGGACAGGAGTTGCATCTGTATTCCAGCTCGTTCCTGACTCTACCCAAAGACCTTCCAAATCTGTTCTGTGGTCTGCTCACCCCAACAGAAGACTCTGTACACTAGGGACCACATTCAGCCCAACAAAGCCCATGAGCAGGAGGTCCACTCCCAAGGTAGTGAGCTCTCCTTGTGCTCCTGCCACAGCTGTCAACCCTTTTAGAAGCTCAAGTGTAGATTAGACATGAGTCCACCACTTCACCCAGGGCCAATGGACATAAATTTCTGCAAGCAGTCTCTTAGAAAGCTCATTTTCCTGGCCCATTTCATATCCTGGTATCACTTGAACACACACAACTAGCACCTACCACGCATCCCCCAAACATACCCGCAGCCGTGGCTCGGGAGAATAGAAATGACAGGAAACCAGGTTAACTAAAATAATCCATTAAAAAAAACATACATACACACTTGTAAATAATCAAACAAATACTCTTTGTTTCCAAAGCTACATTTTACTTCAAGGAGTTATACAGAAACACAGAATGGAAGAATTGACAAGCTAGGTTTTTATTCAAATTTATTTAATGAGTTAAAAAAATCTCCAAATGTAAATTAGTCGGGAGATGTCTGATTAAACTGGACTAGTGACAGCACAGAGCTGGCATGTGGGTCCATCCTGCCTGCTTAGATGCATTTTCTTGGCAGGAGCCTTGGGAAAGGTTGGAATGTTGACAGGATAGAATTTGTGCACTTCAGAATGTCTGCACATCTTTTCTGTGTGGTCACACTTTTGTAACTATGGAGAAGTAGGCTGTGAGATATCACTATCTTTAATTCCAGCCTACACGCTTCAGAAAAGGCAACCCTATACAAAGAACTGGAAAGCATTTTCACAAAACCAGAATCTAATCAGAAAAAGAAAATTCAAAATATTATTTTTGCTTCAAGCTTATACAGGGTGCAATGCAAAAGGTCAGGGTTTTTTTTTTTTTTCCATTTTAACAATGATGTCCAGAGATGGTTTAAAATAATAGAAATGCTTACAGGGATCTTTGTGCTTGTTGCCAAGAGACTAGAACTTCATCATATTGGGCTGTAGGATATTATTTTAAGCACATGAGTTGGCCTATCCAACCCCAAGGCATAGTGGCATGAACAGGAGCTCCTCATTCATTCTCTCTTTAACACCCTGGTTCCCGCATCTGCCTTTAATGACAGTCTCTAACCTTCATAACCCTTCTAAGCACCCAGGTCTCAGAACCCCAGGAACTATTAGCCTCCTTCACTGCACCTTCTCCACTCAATCAAAACCTACACATTCAATGTTCCACTGTAGGAGAGCACTATATGTGACAAGAAAGCCTCGCTGTTAATAAGCTACACACAGCCAAGTTGTATGAGCAGCCACATCTTTTATTAAAGACTTCTTGTCCCAGGTAGCATTTTTATTTTCCTAACTCTCTCAAGCCTTTAACATCATTGAATCGTTGGGGCAAAGTGATTTACTGTTACTGCTTAAGTGATTCAACATTCCTGATCATTACCTCTGTCCACATTCGTGGACAAATGTTTTGGGTCACATCTTGGAGAATCACACTGATGGAATAGTATTTTCTCACATTTACCAATTTGCTAATTAAAAAGCAAAAAAAAAAAAAATGTAATTTCATCAAACTTTTTCTCTTGAGGAAGTAGTTGTTTAAAGTAAATGCTTATAGCAGTCTTCAAATTAAACATGAACCTAGTCTTTGAGAAACAAGATGGATTATAGGAATAAATATGACATGGTATGGGAAGTGGGAGGTGACTCACAGCTGCCACAACTCCATCACCAACACTGTCAGGTGCTTATCCCTGAACAGGACATTCTAGTCCACCTAATTTAGGTTCAAGGTAGGCTCAGCCCCCAGAATGATTTTGTTCTCCCTTCATCAGAAATAGCCTTGCCTGCTGAATAGATGGGAGAGACCATAACTGTGATATCAAGGCATATGGTTTTGAGAACAGATAGAAGTAGTAATTGCAAATATTAGTACATTTTCTTTCAGGTTTTCATGAAAATGACACACATGCATGTCAATAGGCAAAAATAACAGATAACATTTTCAGTATCTCAAAACCTACTTGGATAAAATCAACTGATTATAAATTAGCTTGCATTCCTAAAGTAAACTATGCCATCTGCACCACTAATTTAATAATAGGATAAAAGAAATTACGTTGGTCCTCATAGAAACCAAACTCTTCATTCACTTGTTCATTCATTCATTGAACAAATATATGTTAAGCAGTGAGTATATGTCAAGCACTATGCTGGATTTGTGAAACAAAACAGTAAGCAAGTTCTTGTCTGGTATGAAGGAGCTAATAGTCTAATGAAAGAATACATATAAATAAACTGGAAATTACAATGAAGTGAGATAAGCACCAAGACAGAGGAGACCATGGGAACCACTAGAAGGGGCACCCATCCCTATCCAAGATGAGTTGCCTGAGACAGTTATCAAGGAGTGATATCAAAGCTGAAATCTGAATTAATGTATAGTATTAGCCAGACAAAGAACAAGCAGCTGAGAGGCAGTATAGTGGAGAACAGTTTATATATGTCAAAGACATAGAAGAGATAGAGACAGGGACATAGATAGAGAAAAGAGATTCTGAGTAGTAGTATGTATTAGCAAGGGTCTCCCAGAGAAACTTAACCAATAGGATGTATAAATATGGAGAGAGATTTATCATAAGGAGTTAGCTCATACAATTATGGAGGCTGAAATGATCCAAGATCTGCAATCAGCAAGCTGGACACCCAGAAGAGCCAATGGTACAGTTCCAGCCTGAATATGAAAGCCTGAGAACCAGAAGAGCTGATAGTATAAGTTCCAGTCTGAAAGTTAACAGGCTTGAGAACAGGAAGAGCCAATTTTTCAGTTTGAGTCCAAAGACAGGAAATCACCAATGTCTCAGCTTAAGGTAGTCAGGCAGGCAGAGTTCCCACTTAGCCTTATTGAGGTATCTGATTGGATGAGGCCCACACACATGAGGGAGGGCAATCTGCTTTGCCCAGTCTTCTGATTCATATGTTAATCTCATCCAGAAACAGCCCCATAGACATACCTGGAATAACGTTTGATAAAATGTCTGGGCACCCCGTGGCCCAGTCAAGTTGACACATTAAATTTACCATTGCATATAAATTATTTACATTCTTATTCTATAATTTGTCACAACCATCAGATACATTACAGTTATGATGTTGATATATGTTGATGCAACTATTTTCTTCTCCATCCATTATCTGGAAAGAGGAGGGGAAAATGATGTTTAAGTAGCGAAATGTCCTAGTTTGCTTAAAATTCTGAATATGGGCTTCCAATTCTTACAGAATCATGGCTATGTTATTCGTCAGCACCAAAAAGATTTCAATACCCTGTGGTGCTTCTGCTCTTCATTTTGAACAGTTAAGAACAATGTACCAGGCAAGAACAGGGCATTCTGTGCAGTCAGAGGATAAGGAATCAAGATTTGGAGGTTCCAAATCTTGAACCTTATCTTAATAGATAAGAACCAATCTTAGTAGTGTTAGTAGTATCTCAGAACCAAATCTTAGTAGTGTTCCCAACTAGCGTCTTGCATGTCTTCAAATCAGAGGATGTGGCTGGGGACTTGTTTCAATGCCCCCCGCGGGTTCCCAGGATGAGAATTGAGGTAGGTAGTTAATCCACCCAGATCAGATAGATGACCCCTAGGTGGCAGTATTGGCCACTTACATATTCCTACCAATCACAGTATCAGCTTTTTGTCCAGCCAAAATGCGTTTGAAATCACACACGATGTAATTTACAAAATAAAGTTTCACAAACAATTATTTATGGTAATATATTGACTTTAAATTAGACTACCAGAATAGAACCTTGGATAAAACAGAATGGGGTAAACTCTATACTTGTTATTCAAAATCTATTAGAAAGCATTATTTTCATGTCCTGGTTTAGATTGAGAGGAATGCATTGGAACAGATCACCCTGAATTACATTCTATGAATCTATTTGAGTCACAAAAACACCAGTTGAGAAACTTAAAATAGATATTATATATATATATGTATTTTTATATACATATATATGCATCTATAAACATAAAATGCATAGGCTATAAATTTAGTGTCTATAAATTATATAACTAAAGTATTTCATACCTTAAAGTTTTGTGTTTTTTTAATCCTGCAGAGCATTGAAAATTGTTGCTTTCCCCAAAAAAAAAAACCTTCAGAGAGCAATTGTGCACACACCAGCAGCCAAGCTGTTTATTAGGCTAAGTGTGAATTTAGGAGGACTTTTTAAAAGATATTCAATGAAAGGTGAAAATAATATGAAGGCAGAAAGTGTGTAACCCTACTAAAACTGCAAACACCCTAGACAAGACCCTTGGAGAAGAACATTTCTATGTACTTATACGTTTCATAGATGCCTTGCACATTCTTCACTGATACTCTCCTAGGATATGTCACACAAAAGGGCTGTAGCAGGTTTGTCACAATTTGAAATTCTCCTGCTTTTATCCTGAGGGGATTGTGAAGCTCAGGTGGTTTGGGTAAAGAACCTACAATCAAAATCTTGTTCTAAGTGTCTGTGGCTGAATAAAAAGTAGTAATATATTTTTAAATGAGCATTTAAAGCAAAGCCAATTGCTAAGATTATGGCTGAAAATGGATGTTATCTACTATGTTTATATTAATTTATTTCTATAGAGCATTTCTATAAAGGATTTCTGAGTACTAAAGATGGTACAGATATGAAAAAGGAACTTAATGAAACCAAAATTTAGCACCCTAGAAACAAGATAAAATGTTCTGCACCATCTGTAAGAAGGCTGTTCAACACTTTCACTCTTTCCTGCATCAAAGGCACAGCAGCATTTGTTTCCTCCCACTTTGGGAGGGACAACAGTCAAGAAAAAACTGGTAATAAAATCAGGATAACAGCAAAATTATATATACACATACATAGTTTAGAAAAAGGAAAGGAACAAAGGCATTTATTAATCTAGGGTTTGAGAAAGCCTGCTAAAGTTCAAAGACGAATCAGTTAAATTGTTTTAGGTTCTAAATAGTTTTCACGGAAATGAGCATAAAGGAGAGAGCAGGGCTAAGGACTAACAATACAGTCAATGAGAGAGGCAGGTTTTGTTCTATCATTTTTCTGTTGCTCTCCCCGTAGGAGGAAGAATGGCTCCTTCAGCACGAGTGCTAGAGTGAGCAGGCCTGCATAGCAGGGCCAGAGCTTACCCACAAACAAGGCAAGCTGGAAATAAACCTTTGTTTGTAAGACACTGAGATATAGGGATAGTTTGCTAGTGCAGTGGAGTCAGAGAAAGCTGGCTGATAAAACCCTGATTGAAAAGCAATTTTGGGGCTTGATACTACCAGGAGGGGATCTGGAAGGAATGTATCCAGTGTGGATTTTCCCATAACCTTTATTCTAACTTAAATAAAAGGATAAGGCTACAATAAAAGGTGCTATTTAGAAATCAGGTTGAAATGTGAAAGTCGAGATTTTTTGGAAACATAATTGAAACTGTGAAGCAATACAGATGCATTTTTTCTAATATGGCAAATAGAAGAAAGAAATATTTTACCTGTTACCCTAAATTCTGGAGCCATTGGCACAGCACAAAGGAGTTTAGATTGGCAAGACATACCCTAGTCCAGACCCAAGAGTGGCTATGAATAGTGCCTCAGTCTATTTCTGATAGGGGGGTATTAAAGTAGCCAAGTATAACAGTGGATTCATTTTCTTTCTTCTTACAATTCTATTAGTTTTTGCCCAATGTATTTTGACACTCTGTTGTCAGGTACACACACATTAAGGATTGTTGTCTTTCTTGGAGTATTGACCCTTGTGTCATTATGTAATGCCCTTTTTTCTTTCTGATAACATTTTTTGCCCTGGAGTCTGCTCTATCTGAAATTAATACAGTACTCTCCTGCTTTCTTTGATTAGTATTAGCTTGGTATGTCTTTCTCTATCCCTTTACTTTTAATCTATATGTGTTTTTAAATATAAAGTGGATTCCTTGTAGAGAACATATAGTTGGGTCTTGTTTTTTCATCCACTCTGACAACCTCTGTCTTTTAATTGTGTATTTAGATTATTGACATTGAAAATGATTATTGATATAGTTGGAATAATATCTACTGTATTTGTTACGGTATTCTATTCCTTGCTTCATTCCTACTTTCGTCTTCTATACTTTTTCTGCCTTCTGTGGTTTTGAGTATTTTATGTTTTAATTTTCTGTCCTTTCTTGGCATATCAATACTTTTTACTTTACTAGTGGTTGCCCTGAAGTTTACAACATACAGAAGATATGCATTTGACTTAGTTTTTCAACTTTACAATAGTAAATATATATATTCAGTATGTATTGAATTTGTGTAACTTCATTAATTACATGAGCTATTCAGCATTTTATAAATTAGGCTTTGTGTTAATTTTGCCCAACTATAGGCTAATGTAAGCATTCTGAGCACATTTAAGGTAGACTAGGCTAAGTTATGATATTCAGTAGGTTAGGTGTATTAAATGGATTTTTGACTTATGAAATTTTCCATTTATGATGGGTTTACTGGGACATGACCCCATCATAAGTCAAAGAGCATCTTTACATTGACAACTAATCTAAGTCTGCTTTCAGTAACACTATGCTGCTTCATAGATACTGCAAATACCTTATAATAACAAAATATTTCTAATTCCTCCCTCCTGTCCCCTGTATCGTCATTTGCTTCACTCATACATAATAAGCCTATGTGTACACAAGCATTCATAATTGAGTACATTGTTGCTATTATTTTGGACAGTTATCTGTTTAAGTTTTATCCTGCTTTCACTTATTCTCAATGCTCTACAGTTTTTTTAATTTTGTTAATTGAAATATCAAATTATATATATTTCTCATGTACAACATGACGTTTGGAAGTATATATACATTGTGGAATGAGTATATCTAGCTAATTAACATGTGCATGACCTCACATAGTTATTATGTTTGTGGTAAGAAAAATGTACATCCACCCTCTTAGCATTTTTCAAGAATACAATATATTGTTAACTGTGTTGTATCACCAGCAGATCCCTTGAACTTATTTTTAACTGAAATTTTGCATCCCTTGACCAACATCTCCCCAACTTCATCCCCCGACATGCCTCTCCAATCACCTCCTAGCACCTGGTAAACATCATACTATTGTCTACTTTTATGAGATCAACTATTTCAGCTTACACATATGAGTGATATCAAGCAATATTTGCCTTTCTGTCCCTGGCTTATGTCACTTTAACAAAATGTTGTCTAGGTTCATCTATGTCGTCATGTATAGGATCTATTTTTATGACTGAGTAATATCTCATTGTGTATATATACCACATCTTTACCCATTCATCCATTGATCGACACTTACATTGATTTCATGTCTTGGCTATTGTGAGTAATTCTGCAATAAACATGGGAAGTGCTGTTATCTCTACAAAATGCTGATTTCAGTCAGGCATAGTGGCTCATACCCGTGATCCCAGCACTTTGGGAGGCTGAGGTGGGAGGATTGCTTGAGCTCAGGAGTTCAAGACCAGCTTGGGCAACATAGAAAGAGCTTGCCTCTACTAAAATTCAAAAAAATTAGCCAGGCATGGTGGCACACACCTGTAGTCCCAGCTACTTGGGGGACTGAGGAAGGAGGATCACTTGAGCCCAGGAAGTCGAGGCTGCAGTGAACCCTGCTATGCTGCTGCACTCCAGCCTGGGCAACAGAGAGAGACCCTGTCTCAAAAAAATGAAATACTGATTTTGTTTTCTTTGAATATAAATATGACACTAGGATTGCTGTGTCATATGACAGTTCTAGTTTTAGTTTTAGAGAGAACCATTATACTGTTTTCCAAAGTGGCTATACTAATTTACATTCTCACCAGAAGTGTGTGTGGGTTCTGTTTTTCTACATCCTCACCAACACTTGTCTTTTGGGGGTTTTTGTTTTGTTGTTGTTTTGGATTACAGCTATCCCAATAGGTATGAGGTGAAATCTCACTGTGGTTTTACTTTGCATTTCCCTGATGATTAGTGATGTTGAGCTTTTGCTGTGCAGATTTGTAGTTTGATAAAATCCCATTTGTCTATTTTAGCTTTTGTAGTCTGTGCTTTTGGGGGCATATTCAAAAAATCATTGCCTAGACCAATGTCATAAACGTTTTCCCCTATGTTTTCTTATAGTAGTTGCATAGATTCAGGTCTTACACTTAAGTCTTTAATCCATTTAGAGTTGATGTTTGTGTGTGATAAGAATCTAATTTCAATCTTTTGCATGTGACTATCCAGTTTTCCTAACATCATATATCTAAGAGGCTGTCTCTTCTCCAGTCAAAGATGCCAAAAGCTGTCTTTTGACATCTTCGTCAAAAAATCAGTTGGGTATAAGCATGTGAATTAATTTCTGGGCTCTCTATTCTGTTCCATTGGTCTGTTTGTCTATTTTTATGCCAATGCCATGTCGTTTTTGTTACGATAGCTTTATAGTGTATTATGACGTCAGATAGTGTGATGCCTTCAGCTTTGTTCTTATCATTCAAAATTGCTTTGGCTATTCAGGGTCTTTTGTGGTTCCATACAAATTGTAGCATTGTTTTTCCTATTTCTGTAATGAATGTCACTAGTATCTTGATAAGTATTGCACTGGATCTATAGATCACTTTAGGTGGTATGGACATTTTTGCAACATTAATTCTTCCATTTCATTAGTACAGGATATATTTCCATTTATCTGTGTCTTCAATTTCTTTTATCAGTGTTTTATACTTTTCAGTGTAGAAATCTTTCACCTCTTTGGTTAAATTGATTTCTATGTACTTTTGTATCTATTATAAATTTGATTGTTTTCTTGATTTCTTTTTTAGATAGATAGCTCACCATTAGTGTATAAAAACCCCACTGATTTTTGTATGCTGATTTTGTATCCTGCAACTTTATTGAATTTATTTAGGTTCTAACAGTTTTTGGTGGAATCTTCGGGGTTTTTTGTATGTAAGATCATGTCCTCTACAAACAAGGAAAATATAACTTCTTCCTTTCCAATATGGATATATTTTATTTATTTTTCTTAACTAATTGCTCTGGCTAGAACTTCCAATACTATGTTGAATAGAAGTGGCATGTTAGCTGTGGGCTTATCACATGCAGCTTTTATTATGTTGAAACCATTTCTTTTATACATATCCAACTTGAGAGTTTATCATGAAAGGATATTGAATTTTGTCACAGTTTTTCTGCAACCATTGAAATGATATGTTTCTTGTGCATCATTCTGTTATTGATTTTGTTGAACAATATTTGCATCCCCAAGATAAATCCCACTTGATCCCAGCAAATGAGGTTTTTAATATGCCATTAAATTTGGTTTGCTAGTATTTTATTGAAGATTTTTGTATTTATGTTCATCAGGGATACTGGCCTGTAGTCTTTTTTGTTTTGTCGTGTCCTTGTCTATCTTTGGTATCAAGGCAATGCTGGCCTAGTAAGATGAGTCTGGAAGTATTCCATCCTTTTCAATTTTTTAGAATAGTTCAAGCAGAATTGTTAGAGCAGAATTGGTATTAGTAATTTAAATGTTTGGTAGAATTCTGCAGTAAAACCATCAGGTCCTGGGCTTTCCTTTTATGGGAGATTTTTGTTACTGATTCAGTCTTCTTCTTTTTTTTTTTTTTTGAGACGGAGTCTCGCTCTGTAGCCCGAGCTGGAGTGCAGAGGTGGAGTGCTCCGCCTCCCAGGTTTACGCCATTCTCCTGCCTCAGCCTCCCGAGTAGCTGGGACTACAGGCACCCGCCACCTCACCCGGCTAGTTTTTTGTATTTTTTAGTAGAGATGGGGTTTCACGGTGTTCGCCAGGATGGTCTCGATCTCCTGACCTCGTGATCTGCCCGTCTCGGCCTCCCAAAGTGCTGGGATTACAGGCTTGAGCCACCGCGCCTGGCCAGTTACTGATTCAGTCTTCTTACTCATTATTGGTCTGTTCAGATTGTCTATTTCTTCATGATTCAATCTTAAAGAATGCCAGAGAATGAATACATTGCTTCTAAGTTATCCAATTTGTCAGTGTATAATTGCTCATAACAGTTGAAAATCCATTGATGCTCTTCCTTACTTTATGTAGAGATAAGTGTCTGACCTTTATCATTTTCCTTCTGTCTGAAGAATTTGTTCGCATTTTTTACAAGGCATATCTACTGCCAACAAATTTCCTTTGTTTTTTGTTTTAGAAAATATTTTTACTTTACTTTTGAAGGCTAACTTTGCAGGGTACAAAATTCTCATTGGTGGGATTCTTTTCTCTCAATGATTTTTTTTTTTTTTTTTTTTTTTTTAAGATACGGGATCTCACTTTGTCAGCCAGGCTGGAGTGCAGTGGTACCATCCCAGCTCACTGCAGCCTCGAATTTCTAGGTTCAAGCAATCCTCTTGCCTCAGCCCCTGAAGTAGCTGGGGACTCCAGGCATATGCTGCCACAGCTGGCTAATTTTTTTATTTTTAGTAGAGACATGGTTTCTTCCTGTTGTCCAGGCTGGTCTCAAACTTCTGAGCTCAAGCAATCCACCTGCCTCAGCCTTCCAAAGTGCTAGGGTTACAGACCTGAGCCACCATGCCTGGCCTTCTCTCAGCACTTTAAGTACTTCATGGCACTCTCTTCTTGCTTGAATGGTGATATGGTTTGGCTGTGTCCCCACCCCATTCTTCTTGAATAGTAGCTCTCATAATTCCCACATGTCGTGGGAGAGACCCAGTGGGAGGTAATTGAATCATGGGTCTGGGTCTTTTCCATGCTGTTCTCATGACAGTAAGTCTCATGAGATCTAACGATTTTATAAAGGGGAGTTCCCCTACACACATTCTCTTGCCTGCCACCATGTATGACGTGACTTTGATCTTCCTTCGCCTTCCACCATGATTGTGAGGCCTCCCCAGCCATATGGAACTGTGAGTCCATTAAACCTCCTTTCCTTTATAAATTACCCAGTCTCAGGTATGTCTTTATTAGCAGTGTGAGAACAGACTAACACAAATGGTTTCTGAGGAGAAATCAGATGTAATTCTTATTTTTCCTCCGTTAAAGGGCAGGGTATTTTCCTCTGGCTTCCTTCAAGGTTTTTTATCTTCAATTCTCTATAGTTCAAAGATAAAATGCCTATATGTTTTGCTCTGGTATTCATCCTACTTGGTGTTCTCTGCATCTCCTGGATCTGATGTTTAGTGTCTGACATTAATTTGGGGAAATCTTCAGTTGTCATTGCTTCAAATATTGTTTCTCTTCCTTTCCATTACACACGTTACACCATTTCTAGTTGTCCCACAGTTCTTAGACATTCTGTTCTGGCTTTTGTTAGTCTTTTCTCACTTTGCTTCTTAGCGTTTGAAGTTTATTGTCATATCCCTGAGCTCAGTGATTCCTTCCTCAGCTGTGTCCAGTCTAATAATTGTCATATTTCTGAGCTCAGTAATGACTTCCTCAGCTGTGTCCAGTCTAATAATAAGCAATTCAAAGGCATTCTTCATTTCTGTTACAGTGCTATTGATTTTCAGTATTTCTTTTCCATTCTCAGAATTTTTGTTTCTCTGCTTACATTGTCCGTCTGTTCTTGCATGTTGTCTACTTCTCAAGAAAGCACTTAGGTTCTTTTTAAAACTCCTGGACTGATAATTCCAACATTCCTTCCCTATCTGACTGTAGTTGATTCTTTCTGAGGCTCTTCAAACTGTGTTTTTGCCCTTAGTATGCCTTATGATTTTTGTTAAAAGGTGAACATTATGTACTAGGTAAAAAGAACTGTAGTAAACAGGCCCATGGTAACATGGTAATGTAGTGGTAAGGTATGAAAAAGAAAAGCATTCCATAGTCCTGTAATAGTTTCCAGTCTTTTAGTGAGTTTGTGAACTTCACTAGAGCTTCTTAGTTTTTTTGCCCTTCTTAGGTAGGACAGAATAGTTAGAGAGAGCTGGAGGGATTTCTTCAGGTAGGTTAGGCTCATGTAAAATAGCTTCTCCTGAGAAAAGGCTTTGCTAAGAAGGATTGAATGTTCTAGTATTTTTCAAAATGATTCCTTGTTTCTCTCCTCTTGTCAAAAGGAGGAGGGGATTTTTCTCTAATATCCACTGTGAGAACCTGGTACATCTATGGGTAAAACTAATAAAAGTGTGGGGTTCCCTCTATGACAGGGTCCCCCTGGAGTTTTTAACCCTGAGTTGTTCACTTTGAGCATCCAGCAATTCAGATACAGTTGCAATTTCCCTACCCTGTCATGGGTTCCTGTCATGTTATTTGCTCCACTGAATTGTGTGATTCCCTGTATCTTCCTGTCTATCCAATGTTGAGGGCAGCAGATTGTCCTGGGACCTCTTTTCTCTGACAGATCAAAGCAGGGCTGCTGATTTTTCCACTTGTTCAGCTTTTCACTTATTGTTAGGATGCAGTGGCAATTTCTAAGCTGCTTACCTGCCAAAGTATAAGCCAGAAGTATATTTTGTTATTTTCAGTCTCAGTTCTGACTGATCTAAGCCAGGACAGTGGAACAGAAGAGGCCATCCTGTGCTGGGCAGACTCAAATGAGCAGCTATCA
The DNA here is from genome assembly GCF_008728515.1 of Papio anubis. NCBI lineage: Eukaryota > Metazoa > Chordata > Mammalia > Primates > Cercopithecidae > Papio > Papio anubis. The sequence continues at coordinate 46,043,784 of NC_044994.1, forward strand.
CAAATATCAGCATCCTACTTGGTAGAAAGTGTCCAATTTCTAGAAACTATGTTTTAAATTTTTAAACCTATTTCAGTGGCAACAAATTTTACAGTAAACTTTTCCGAAGTTAGTTAATCTTTCTTATCTCTTTCCAACCCTTACTTTATCATTCCTATGTTGTTAGATAGCTCCCCTGAGACATTCTTTTTCCACAAAGACTGACATCTACTGTGAACAATGAGGTCAGATGTGTAGTTTACCACGAGGCACACAAATACCCAGTACTGTTGGGCTTCACAAGTATAAGGCCCCTTGTGACTGGTGAGACCCAAATTAGATTTATTGTGGTATTTTTCAATCGCTTGTACTTCTGGATCCAGAATAATGACTAAGAACACAAACACTGGCATAGCTGAGATTTGAACTCTGCTTTATTTCAACTTCCAACTATCCCACTTACCAGCAATTGGAGCACATTTTTTAACGTTTTTATCTCTGTTAACATATCGTATAAAACAGGAATGATAATCTTGTCTGTCTCAGATTTTGTGAAGATTAAATTAGTTAATATACATAAAGCTCCTAGGAGAACACCTAGAACACAGTTTTAACTCTGACAGGACCTATTCAATAGACCATACCAGAGCCATGGAATTCTGGTAGACTGGGAAGGAGTTGCAATAATACCTGAAATATTGATCTCAGCTTTTGAGGTGACCAGCAGGGAACCAGGCCAATCACCTCTGGCCAAATGCAACCAGGTGTGTCATTAAAATAATTTTAAATTTCTATGTGAGTCAAGATGTGAAAGTGAATTGGGAAGCACTGCATTTTTCTACTTCCCGATAGTGTATATTATTACAGACTGATAATATATTTTCAATTCTGTTTTCTTTTACTCTAAAGAAAATACCCTGGGAAACACACTCTGGTGTTTTATTCTAACACACCATTAGAGAGCCTGTGCTGATTCCCCAACCATGACCTAAAGAAGCTGAATACTTTTATACTGAACTATTTATGCTCCTTCCTTAAGGTTTGAATTTTTGTGTGGGAATGGAACTGAAATTAATTATGGGTCATTTTGTTCAGACTGTGGAGCACTTCTATTTATTCCAGCAAATGCCTTCTCTGTCTAGCCCTTAAAATGGCATGTAGTTGTTAAGTACTGCTGGGAGTCAGTTGGACAGTATAGGCACTGACCCCTGTAAGAAGCAGGTGATACACTTTGATGTCTCAGTTGAAAGTTGACTTCCTAGGACCTGTGTGAAATTCAAGTGCTCTGGCTACCTGCCCTGAACAGGTAGTAGCTGCCTGTAGCTCTCCCCTCAGCCTCAGAGCAACTCTGGCACCACATTACACTGCATGTAAATGCACCATGCTGCTTTCATGTTGCTTAGACATTCCCCGTTCATATTACAGCTTTGTAAATACGTATGGAAGCTTTATCAGGTTAAAGTTATTAGAGTAATGTATCTCTCGTTTCTCATAGATACAAATATTAAGCTTTCCTCAAATATTAGGTTCTTTTAATCACATATGTAAACACGTGTGGGTGTGCTTGTATGCTCGCATGCGGGCGGAGGGAGGTCGCGCGGGGGGCCGCGCGCGCGAGTGAGTGCAGGGGTGTGGGTGTGCGGGTGAGTGTGGATGTGAATGTGTGCACGTGTGTGCGTGTGTGTATGCGTGTGGGTGTGGGGGGTGGATGTGGGGGGTGTGTGTGCGTGTATGTGTATGTGCATGCGTGTATGTGTGGGTGTGTGGGTGTGGGGGATGCGTGCATGTGGGTGCACGTGGGTGTGTACCTGTGCATGTCAGTGTGTGTGCACATGCATGTGCAGCACCATCAGAACTTGGCAGTTCTATAAAATGACTTATTCACACAGTCTGTGAGAAACTATACCAGATAGAAATGGGATGTTTTCCATTTGTAAATGGCATGAGAATGTCATCAAAAATAACATGTTCTTTAATAGTCATTAGTGCTGTTTTGAAAAAGTGAAGAAAAGGAGGCATTCTCTGTAGGGAAAAAAAAATTGGGTAGAAGGAGAGCTTTCCAAATGTTATTGTTGCTGCTTTTACCCATGGGAAGAACATACTGAAAAGTTCCAGATAGCAAACACACACTAAGCTCCAGAAAATTTAAGAATAAAATAAGAATTATAAAATATAGATCATTCGAAGCCAAATCATGTAAAGCATAATTCCACTGTAATGCTTTCAGGCATCGCAGGATCTTAATTCCTTTATCTGTAATACTAGTCGTGTGAATTAAATGGGACTTGGATCCCATCTAGAACAGACAGGAATAATGTCTTCCTGATTTTAAGATTCAGTGTCTAAACATGTTAGAAAGTTGACTAGAGTATCCATCAGAAAGGAAAAATATCAAGGTAGAATTGTTAGTCTCTTTTTAAGATTTTATCTACATAAGTATATACAAAATTTGATGTACAAAAGTGTATCAAAACATTTTAAAGGATTGAGACTTTGTTTTGGAGCTTGTGTTGGGGGTGGAAATATTTCATCTTAGGCTTGGCCTTGTCCACAAGCTTCAATAACTTTTTATCACATTAGAGTCAGAATGTTTTGATTATGGGTTATGTTCCCTCGGACTTGCTAAGACCAACAAATAGAGCCAGCAAATGAAAACCCTAAGCCAACGTCACTTGCATTACTTGTAATAAAGAGAATTGGCAACCACGTAAAGCCTAATCTCCTTCATAAAGCTCTTTTTCTCATCACTTTCTTCACGGCATTTGTTTTCTCATCTTTAAAATGGAGAAGTTAAAATGAGTGAAACCTGGAGTCCTTTTTGCCCCTTGAGTATAAGATTCTATGTCTTTAGAAAACATCTGAAACAATTCAAAAATGCCACTGTTCTTTCATAAGCCAATTGAGCCAACATCATTCTTACGTTAGTAACTTGTGCAATTCCTTTGGAAAAATATCAATTCTATAATGGTTTCTAGTGACAGCTGACTAGGCGACTAAAATCAACCATCCTACTAAAAAAATAAGGGCCCTTGTACACTGTTGGTACAGCTTCTAAACTGTTGGTACAGTTTTTCAAAAAAATAAAAATAAAATTACCCTGTTTCACTTCTGGTTGTATACCTGAAAATTCCACGTCTGGTTGTATACCTCAAATGATTGAAAGGAGGGTCTCCACAGGTGTTTGTAAACCCATGTTTATAGCAGCATTACTCTTAACAGCCAAAACACAGAAGCAACTCAAGTCCCCATTGATGGGTAAATGGATAAATGAAAGATGGTGTGTGTGTGTATATATATATATATGCAATGGATTATTCAGCCATGAGGAATTTCTGACACATGCTCCAGCATGGGTGAACCTTTGAGACATTATACTAAGTGAAATAAACCAGTTGCAAAAAGGCAAATATTACATGTTTCCACTTAGATGAGGTACCTAGAGTGGTCAATCAGAGACAGAGCTGAATCGTTGCCAGGGGCTGGGGAGAATGGAAAGAGAAGACTTGTTGTTTAGTAGGCATAGAATTTCAGTTTTGTAAGACTAAAAGGTGCAGTGGCATGATCTGATAGACCCAGGTCCTCAGCAGACTGAAGTAGAAGGATCACTTGAGCCCAGCAGTTTGAATCTGGCCTGGGTGACATAGTGAGCTCCCATCTCTTAAGCAAAAAAGACTAAAAAGAGTTCTGGAGATTTATTTCATAACAATGTAAATGTATTTAACACTACTGAACTGTACACTTAAAAGTTGTTAGGATAGTAAATTTTATGTGTATTTTATCACAATTAAAAAATAAAGCTTTTTTAAAGCTAGGTAAAATTCAAAAGGCTATACTGAAAAACATCAGGTGTCTAATAAGTAGAGATAAAATGACTAATTTAAAACATGAGAGGATTAATGCTCAAAGAGGAAAACCTGAACCATTTCTGGCCCAGGACACATGCCCATGCAGAAAGAGAAACTAAGACATGGAATGATATTTGTCAAATGGTAAGAGGTAAAGGAGACAGTGCTGAAGTCCTAATATTCTCATGTGCATCACTGCTGGAGCCTCTTTTCCTAACTTGAGGGTCTCTTGCTTGTGCCTTGAAGCTTTGGAGGCAGCTGAAAGGTAAGGCAGTTGACTGACTCTAGGGAAGAACAAATGTGTCACAGTTCAACTCCTGCCAAGGAGGAAATCCTAACGCAAAATCTTTTGTGTGGGATTAGTTCCCTCAGAGTCTCCAGTCTGATATGGAATTATGGATTGAGAAGATTCAGAGGATTGCCTAGGTGACCCACAGAAACACTACTCAGAAACACAGAAACACTGAGGTTCCTGGACCATAAACCTCAGATCCCTGTCAGAGGCAATGAAAATTTCTCTCTGAAGAAAGTCAACACTCTAGGTATTAAGTTTGCATTAATAATTTCTCAAATATATGTCTAGGAAACAATCATAGGATTCCTCTCCTCTGGACAAAACCAGATGAACCAGAATCAACAGAAACAAGAGACAAAATAGATCATCTGCTGAAAATCTAAAGATTGGAATCCTCTGATTCAAACTCTAAACACTGCTGTGCTTGTTAGGCTCAGGGATATAAAAGGTGCAAACCTAAAAATGTCAAAAACTGGGAAGCTATGTGAGTAACATTGCAGAGTTGCAAAATAATCCATTTGAATTTTGCAGAATGGAAAGGATCAATGGCCAAAATAAACAACTCACTAGATGGGATTAACATCAGATCAGACACACCCAAAAGAATACTAGTGAATTTAAGATAGGTCAAAGGAAACTATTCATGATAAAAGCCATAAAGACTAAAAAAAAATTTGTAAGAGATGATAAAGATATAAGGGATGTAATGAAAAGATATACCCGTAGTTTAATTGAGGTTGCAGAATAAGAAACAAGAAGGGGGCAATATTTGAAGAAATAATGACTGAGAATTTCTCTAAACTGATAAACTACATCAATCCACTGATTCAAGAAGTCCAACAATCCCTTAGCCTATACAGTGAAACTATAGAAAAATTAAAGACAAAAAATATTGAGGCCATCAGAATAAAAGAGTACCCTCATTGGAACAAGAATCAGAAACAGTGGGAGCTAAATGATGAGAACACACGGACACAGAGGGGAACCACACACACTGGGGCCTATTGGAGTATGGAGGGTGGCAGTGGAGAGAAAATCAGGAAAAATAACTAATGAGTACTAGGCTTAATATCTGGGTGAAGAAATAACATGCACAAAGACCCATGACACAGATTTACCTGTGTAAAAACCTGCACATGTACCTCTGAACTTAAAACTTTTCAAAAATAAAATTTTTTTGGCAATTAAAAAAAAGAATTACAGATATTTATATTCTTAACAACAATAATGAAAACTGGAAAGCAGTGAGAAATACCTATAAGACACTGAAGGAAAACTAATTACCAATTTTCTATGAAAAATTTAATCCATAATGGAGACAAAATAAAGACACTGTCTAACAATATCTGAGCTAATTTGCCACTTGCAGACACATCTAAAACCAATGATCAGTTAATGACCATTCTTGGATTAATTTCTTCTCCAGGCTGAAAGAAAAGAAAATACGAAAACAGATGCAGCCTCCAAGATTCTACAAGAATTGAAAAAAATGAGTATAGTAAATATATGGATAAATCAAATGTATTTTGGATGAATAAAATAACAATAGTAGTATATGTTTATGATACATTTTTTTTATTTATTATTATTATACTGTAAGTTGTAGGGTACATGTGCATAATGTGCAGGTTTGTTACATATG
>NC_044994.1:46051853-46058964 GCF_008728515.1 Papio anubis
CCGCCTCGGTACTTCGTTCAGTTACATGTGCTTTTATTGTATCTGCCATAGGCATCAGGATGATGTTAGCCTCACCAAATGAGTTAGGGAGGATTCTCTCTTTTTTATTCATTGGAATAGTTTCAGAAGAATGGTACCAACTCCTCCTTGTACCTCTGGTAGAAATTCAGCTAATGAATCCATCTGGTCCTGGACTTTTTTGGTTGGTAGGCTATTAATTGTTGCCTCAATTTCCAGAGCCTACTATTGGTCTATTCAGGGGATTCAACTTCTTCCTGGTTTAGTCTTGGAAGAGTGTAAGTGTCAGGAAATCATCCATTTCTTCTAGATTTTCCAGTTTATTTGCGTAGGGGTGTTTATAGTATTATAGATGCGTTTGTATTTCTGTGGGGTCGGTGGTGGTATCCCTTTATCATTTTAATTCGTCGGTTGATTTATTTCTCTTTTCTTCTTTATTAGTCTTGCTAGTTGTCGGGATCCAATTTTGTTGATCTTTCAAAACCAACTCCTGGATTCATTATTGATTTTTGGAGGTTTTGTGTCCTATCTCAGCTGGGTTCTGCTCTGATCTTAGTTGCTTCTTGCCTTCTGCTAGCTTTCGAATGTGTTTGCTCTGCTTCTCTAGTTCTTTTTAATTGCTGATATTAGAGTGTCAATTTAGATCTTTCCTGCTTTCTCTTTGTTGGAGCGTTTAGTGCTATAGAGATTTCCCTCTGCACACTGCTTTAAATGTGTCCCAGAGATTCTGGTATGTTGTATCTTCGTTTCTCATTGGTTCAAGAACATCTTTATTTCTGCCTTCATTTTAGTTGTGTACCCAGTAGTCATTCAGGAGCAGGTTGTTCAGTTTCCATGTAGTTGAGCGGTTTGATTGAGAACGGTCCTGAGTTCTAGTTTGATTACGCTGTGGTCCCAAGAGACAATTTGTTCATAATTTCTGTTCTTGTACATTTGCTGAGGTCGCTTCCATTACATGGTCAATTTTGGAGTAAGTGTGATGTGGTGCTGAGAAGAACGTATATTCTGTTGATTTGGGTGGAGAGTTCTATAGATGTCTATTAGGTCTGCTTTGCTGCAGAGATGAGTTCAATTCCTGGATATCCTTGTTCACTTTCTTGTCTCGTTTATCTGTCTAATGTTGACAGTGGGTGTTGAAGTCTCCCATTATTGTGTATAGGAGTCTAAAGTCTCTTTGTAAGTCTCTAAGGACTTGCTTTATGAATCTGGGTGCTCCCTGTATTGGGTGCATATATATTTAGGATAGTTAGCTCTTCCTATTGAATTGAATCCATTTTCACCGTTGTTTGTAGCCTTCTTTGTCTCTTTTGATCTTTGATGGTTTAAGTCTGTTTTATCAGAGACTAGTATTACCTTTACTTTTTGTTCTCCATTTTGCTTGGTAGATCTTCCTCCCATCCCTTTATTTTTGAGCCTATGTATGTCTCTGCGTGAGATGATTATACAGATACAACAGACTGATGGAGTCTTGACTCTTTATCCAGTTTGCCAGTCACCACATGTCTCTTAAGAACGGGCATTTAAGTCTGCATTTAAAGGTTAAGATTGTTATGTGTGAGACAGTCCTGCCATTATGATATTAACTGGTTATTTTGCTCGTTAGTTGATGCAGTTTCTTCCTAGCCTCGATGGTCTTTACATTTTGGCATGTTTTGCAATGGCTGGTGTTCGGTTGTTCCTTTCCATGTTGAGTGCTTCCTTCCAGGGTCTCTTGTAAGACAGGCCTAGTGGTGACAAAATCTCAAGCATTTGCTTATCTGTAAAGGATTTTATTTCTCCTTCATATGAAACTTAGTTTGGCTGGATATGAAATTCTGGGTTTAAAATTCTTTTCTTTAAGAATGTTGAATGTTGGCCCCACTCTCTTCTGGCTTGGAGGTTTCTGCCGAGAGATCTGCTGTGAGTCTGATGGGCTTCCCTTTGTGGGTAACCCGACCTTTCTCTCTAGCTGCCCTTAAGATTTTTCCTTCATTTTCAACTTTGGTGAATCAGCAGTGTATGTGTCTTGGAGTTGCTCTTCTCGAGGGAGTATCTTTGTGGCGTTCTCTGTATTTCCCTGGATTTGAATGTTGGCCCTGCCCTACTAGGTTGAAGTTCATCCCTGGATGATATCCTGAAGAGTGTTTTCCAACTTGGTTCCATTTTCCCCCTCACTTTCAGGCACCCCAATCAGGCCGTTTGGGTCTTTTACATAATCCACTTCTTGCAGGCTTTGTTCATTTCTTTTTCTTCTTTTTTTCTTTAGTTTCTCTTCTTTCGCTTCGGCTTCATTCGACTTTGATCCTCAATGTGATACTCTTTCTTCCAGTTGATCAAGTGGGTTACTGAAGCTTGTGCATTTGGAGCGTATTTCTCGTGTCATGGATTTCATCTCTTTCATTGCGTTTAGGACCTTCTCTGCATTAATTACTCTGAGTCATCAATTGTTCCACTTTTTTTCAAGATTTTTAGTTTCTTTCGCTGGATGCAGTAATTCCTCCTTTAGCTCTGAGAAATTTGATGGACTGAAGCCTTCTCTCATCTCGTCAAAGTCATTCTCCATCCAGCTTTGATCCGTTGCTGGCGATGAGCTGGAAGCTCCTTTGCAGGGGAAGATGCGCTCTTATTTTTTAATTTCCAGCTTTTTTCTGCCCTGCTTTTTCCCCATCTTTGTGGTTTTATCTACCTCTGGTCTTTGATGATGGTGATGTACTGGGGGTTTTGGTGGCCAGAGTGTCCTTCCTGTTTGATAGTTTTCCTTCTAACAGTCCAGGACCCTCAGCTGGAGTCTGTTGGAGATTGCTTGAGGTCCACTCCAGACCCTGTTTGCCTGGGTATCAGCAGCAGAGGCTGCAGAAGATAAGTGCTGAACTTGGCCAGTGTACCTGTCTGATTCTTGCTTTGGAAGCTTCCTCTCAGGGGAGTGCCTCCACCTGTGAGGTGTGGGGTATCAGACTGCCCTAGTGGGGGATGTCTCCCAGTTAGGCTACTCAGGGGTCAGGGACCCGCTTGAGCGAGTCTGTCCTTCTCAGATCTCAACCTCCCGTGTTGGGAGATCCACTGCCCTCTTCAAAGCTGTCAGACAGAGTGGTTCGTCTGCAGGAGGTGTCTGCTGCTTTGTTATTGTTTACTGTGCCCTGACCCCAGAGGTGGAGTCTACAGAGACAGGCAGGTTTCAGCAGGCTGCTGTGAGGCTCCACCCAGTTCGAGCTTCCCAGCAGCTTTGTTTACCACAAAGCCTCAGCAATGGCGCCCCTCTAACCTACGCTGCTGCCTTGCCAGTAGATCACAGACTGCTGTGCTAGCCTTGTGAGGGAGGCTCCGTGAGTCAGACCCTCCTGGCCAAGGTGTGGGATATGTGATCTCCTGGTGTGCCTGTGTGCTCAAAGCGCAGTATTAGCAGGCGTGGGAGTTACCCGATTTTCCAGGTGTTGTGTGTCTCAGTTCCCCTGGCTAGGAAGGGATTCCCTTCCCCCTTGCGCTTCCCAGGTGAGGCAATGCACCTCGCCCTGCTTCAGCTTCTCAGCTGGTCGGGCTGCAGCAGCCTGACCAGTCTGGATCGTCCGGCACTCCCCAGTGAGATGAACCCAGTACCTCAGTTGAAAATGCCGAAATCACCGGTCTTCTGTGTCGCTGGCACTGGGAGTTGAAGACTGGAGCTGCTCCTATTCCTATGATACATTTTTATATTAAAATATGTGTATAATATAGCATTGAAGTGAAAAAATAATAGCACTGAAGTGAAAGAGAATGAGCCTTCTACGTTCTTCTAATATCATGGCAGAGCTTATCACTGGATAAAAAAGCAAGACCTAAACATATGCTTCCTGCAAGAAACACCCTTCAAATATGAAGGCACAGATAGGTTAAAATTAAGTAATTGGGAAAGATACAGCACACAAATCTTAATCAAAGAACGCTGGGGTGGCATTATTAGTAACACAGATAGTAGACTTCAGAACAAAGAGTACTGCCAGAGACACGTAAGATTATTGTGCAAGGATAAAGCAGTCTGTTTTAAAAGGACATAACAATCTTTAACATGTATGCACTTAATAGAGCTTTAAGGTATACAAAGTAAAAATGTATAAAAACAAAGACAAATAGACAAATCCACAGTTATAGCTGGAGAGTATAAAACCCTTCTTTTGGCAATTGATAAGGTAGTTTCCCCGCTCCAGAGCAATGTCAGGAGAAACTACATAACACAAAAGGTTTAAGTAAGACACAAGGTCTCAAAATATAGTAATCCAAATGTCCAGGTTTTCATTCAAAATGACTTGTCATACCAAGAACCAGAAAAATCTCATCCTAAGAGAGAAAAAAAAAAAAAAAGATAGATGCTAGCACCAAGATAACAGCAATCTTAGAACTATGTAACGAAAGTCTTCAATTAGCCATCATAAAAATGCTACAATGAACAATTTCAAACACATCTGAAACAAGCAAAAAAACAGATCATCTTAGCAAGCAATACAATATATAAAGATGAACCAATTGGAAATTTTAGAGCTGAAAAATACAGTAACAAAAAAACCCAATAGATGGGCTCAACAGCCCAATTGAAGGTATAGAGGAAGGAATAAGTGAACTTGAAAATAGAACCACAGATATTTATCCAATCTGAACAAGAGAGAAATAGACTAGAAAATAAATGAACATATCCCCATGGACCTTTCCTAACAAAATCTAACATATATGTCACCAAGTTCAAAAGTAAAGAAAAAGAGCAGGATTGAAAACACATTCAAAGAAATCATAGCTGAAAACTTTCTGAATTTGGCAGAAGACATAAACCTACAAAATCAGCTGGCTAAGTGAACAACAAAGAGGATAAATTCAAAGAAATATCTATTAAGATCCATCATAAGAAAAAACAATCTTGAAGGCAGCCAGGGAGAAGTGAAACTTTAGTGACAGAGGAAAAGCAATTCAAATGACAGTGAATTTCTGATTAGAAACCATGAAGACAGAGGAAAGAAGCACAATTTCTGAAACTGAAAAGATATGTCAAGCCAGAATTCTATATGTAGTGAAAGCACCCTTCAGGAAAAAGGAACATTTTGCAATGGAGAGTACGTTCTATCTCATGAGTGTGGTGTGGTTGCTCAAATGTGTATACTTGTCAAAGCTCATTGAATTGCATACCTAAAATGGTTCAATTTTATTGCATTTAAATAATACCTTAATAATGCTGACCAAAACAAAAAAGGAACAAAGACTATGAAAGTCAGCATAATGCCTACTGCTGGTGAATACAGGGCTCTGTGATTCTGGTTATGCTCCTGACTTATGGCAGGTACATAGATATTCATTTTACAATTCAATGTGTACATTTATGGTTTGCACATTTTAAAAATTAAAAAGATTACACTAGACAGATAGTTCTCCTACCTACTTTTCAAGAGATATCCAAAATCCTCCAAGAAATCTCAGATCACAATTCATTTTAAATATATCTTTTTTATAGAGATGCATCACAATACAGTTTTAAAAGTGTAAGAGATCCGGGTATACCATAGTTTTAATTTCTCCCAAAAGTGAATCAATAGACTTTACAAAGTGCTATCTAGTATTATCAAAAATCCGTGAGGGGGGGCGGAGCAAGATGGCCGAATAGGAACAGCTCCAGTCTCCAGTTCCCAGCGCGAGCCACACAGAAGACAGGAACAAAGCTCATCGCCAGCAACGGATCCAAGCTGGATGGAGAATGACTTTGACGAGTTGACAGGAGAAGGCTTCAGTCCATCAAACGTCTCAGAGCTAAAGGAGGAATTACATACCCAGCGCAAAGAAACTAAAAATCTTGAAAAAAAGAGTGCAAGAATTGATAACCAGAATAATTAATGCAGAGGAGGCCATAAACGAACAAACAGAGATGAAAACCATGACACGAGAAATAAGTGACAAATGCACAAGCTTCAGTAACCGACTTGACCAACTGAAAGAAAGAGTATCAGCAACTGAGGATCAAATGAATGAAATGAAGTGAGAAGAGAAACCAAAAGAAAAAGAAGAAAAAGAAATGAACAAAGCCTGCAAGAAGTATGGGATTATGTAAAAAGACCAAATCTACGTCTGATTGGGGTGCCTGAAAGTGAGGGGGAAAATGGAACCAAGTTGGAAAACACCATTCAGGACATCATCCAGGAGAACTTCCACTACCTAGTAGGGCAGGCCAACATTCAAATTCAGGAAATATGGAGAACGCCACAAAGATACTCCTGAAGAAGAGCAACTCCAAGACACATAATTGCCAGATTCACCAAAGTTGAAATGAAGAAAAAAATCCTAAGGGCAGCCAGAGAGAAAGGTCGGGTTACCCACAAAGGGAAGCCCATCAGACTCACAGCAGATCTCTCAGCAGAAATGCTACAAGCCAGAAGAGAGTGGGGGCCAATATTCAACATTCTTAAAGAAAAGAATTTTCCACCCAGAATTTCATATCCAGCCAAACTAAGTTTCATAAGTGAAGGAGAAATAAAATCCTTTACAGATAAGCCAGAAGTCTTAGACATTCTGTCACCACCAGGCCTGCCCTTACAAGAGACCCTGAAAGAAGCATTAAACATGGAAAGAACAACCCATTTCAGAAGCCATTGCAAAAACAAGCCAAAATGTAAAGACCATCGAGGGCTAGGAAGAAACTGCATCAACTAATGAGCAAAATAACCAGTTAATATCGCGCCAATGGCAGGATCAAGTTCACACATAACAATCTTAACCTTAAATGTAAATGGACTAAATGCTCAATGAAAGGCACGAACTGGCAAACTGGATAAAGTCAAAGACCCATCAGTCCTGCTGTATTCCGGGGAGATTATCACATGCGAGAAGAGAGACATACATAGGCTCAAAATAAAGAGGATGGAGGAGATCTACCAAGCAAATGGAGAGTCGCCAAGGGGTTGCAAACGCTAGTCTCTGATAAAACGAACTTTAAACCATCAAAGATCAAAAAGACACAAAGAAGGCCATTACATAATGGTAAAAGGATCAATTCAACAGGAGAGCTAACATCTAAAATATATATGCACCCAATACAGGAGCACTTGAATTCACTTAAGCAAGTCCTTAGAGACTTAAACAGCAATACATCGAAAAAAAAAAAAGA
>NC_044994.1:46065008-46065284 GCF_008728515.1 Papio anubis
TATACCTGATGTAAATGACGAGTTGATGGGTGCTGACTAGTTGATGGGTGCAGCACACCAAGATGGCACAAGTATACATATGTAACAAATCTGCACGTTATGCACATGCACCCTAGAACTTAAAGTATAATAAAAATAAATGAAGAAAGAAAGAAAAAAGAAAAAGTAAAAACCACGAAAAGGCCCAGTGTGGTGGCTCATTCCTGTAATCCCAGCACTTTGGGGGCTGAGGCAGGTGGATCACCTGAAGTTAGGGGTTCAAGACCAGCCTGGCCA